>NC_073313.1:164163521-164270617 GCF_027595985.1 Sorex araneus
CTTCCTCTTCCTGATGTTATAACTGGCTGTTTGGGGGCTGGAGCGATAGCATAGTGGGTAGGGCGTTTGCTTTGCATGCAGCCAACCTGGGTTCAAATTCCAGCATCCCATATGGTCCCCTGAGCACCACCAGGAGTAATTCCGGAGTGCAAAGCCAGGAGTAACCCCTGTGCATCGCCAGTTGTGACCCAAAAAGCAAAAAAAAAAAAAAAAAAAAAAAAAAACCAAAAACTGGCTGTTTGCCTTGAAAACCTTGGAAAAATGAGTTGACCCTATTTGAGGCCTCTATAAAAAATGAAAACAGAATAATTAGGCCAAGGAAATAAAAAATAATAACGTGCTAATTTTAGAAAACTGATGTAGCTTCATTCTAATGCGTTGTGTTTGCTGTTGGGGCTCATTAGAGAAAAGTCAGACACAATGGCAGCCTTTAGACAGGCACAGTGAGAGGTTCTAGATCACTGTCACTGTCACTGTCATCCTCTTGCTCATCGATTTGCTCGAGCGGGCACCAGTAATGTCTCCATGGTGAGACTTGTTGTGACTGTGTTTGGCATCTCGAATACGCCACGGGGAGCTTGCCAGCTCTGCCGAGCGGGCGGGATCCTCTCGGTAGCTTGCCGGGCTCTCCGAGAGGGACGGAGGAATTGAACCTGGGTCGGCCGCATGCAAGGCGAACGCCCTCCCCACTGTGCTCTCGCTCCAGCCCACAGCCCGAGAGGTCCTAGCTAGAGTTGGAAACAGAACGGGGCTAATATATCCATAGTGGTATCTCTTGCAACGTTAGCCTAGGCTTCCTGAGGGCTCCATCAACTCATCCTTAAGCTAGATGAAGAGAGGGTACTTGTCCACTGGTACCCCAGTCGCTGAACAACTGTCATGTTTCTATTTCTGTGAGAATCAAAGAGAGTGGATGACTGGGAGGGCCAAAAGGAGAAAGCGGTACTCAGGGATCATTCCTGGCTTTGCACTCAGAAATGACTCCTGGTGGTGTTTGGTGGTGCTTGGGGGACCAGATGGGATGCCAGGGATCGAACCTGGGTCGACCGTGTGCAAAGCAAACGCCCTTCCCATTGTACTATCTCTCCGGCCCCGCCCAGGTGCACTTTAAAATCACACTGATGAAGTTATCACTATGCAAGTTTAAGACTAAAGACACACATCTCTCTGGAACAGAAAACCCACAAGATGTGGAAAGTGCATCAAACTGAGCATATCCCACCCCCCCCCCCCAAACCCACCACCACCACCACCACCATATGCTTTGGACAACTGGTCTACCTCACATGCATTCTCCCACCCAGATCCCCTGTTTTCCAGTAGCTTGGCAGCCACACCCACAAACTGCCCCTGGCCCATGTAATCCCATCAATGGCCAAGATCCAGAGAGTATAAAACAATGCTCCTCTTATAGTCTAGTTCTCCCTCTTGGAGAACCTGGCAAGGTACCGAGAGCATCCTGCCCGCACAGCAGAGCCTGGCAAACTCCCCGTGGCGTATTTGATATGCCAAATACAGTAACAATGATGGGTCTCATTCCCCTGACCCTGAAAGAGCCTCCCATGAGGCACCGCTGGGAAGAACGAGTAAAGAGACTCAGGGCTAGGATGAATGGAGACATTACTGGAGCCCGCTCGAGCAAAGCAATGATCAACAGGATGACAGTGACAGTGACACAAAAGGATATGAATAAAGCAACAGCAAGGCCAATCTATGAAGGTTTTGCAACATGTTAGACATAGCACATCAGATATTCTGTTAGATATTCCCTTTCACTGCAGGACATCGGGGGTCTGGAATCCTAATGGTGCCACAGACGACAGCTTGGGGCAAGGGGGGACATCAGCTGAGGTGCGGTCTGAAATTGCTGGCTCTGGCCACCTGCCAAAGGGATCTTTTGGGGGCGCTAGGGTTTCCTCAGCCAAGACAAAGGCTCTGTGGACCTAAGTTCTTGCTTGCTCTTCAATTCTGCAAGGAAACTTTGGCTAAGGCACTTCGCTTGCATCCGTTTTCACCTCCGAGAAGTGGAGATAATGGAATTTGTCGTACCTCCTCTATGCCTACCGATTGTCTAGAGCTGAACAGTCATGGGTGAAAAGAAGCTATGAATATCAAAATGCCTCCAGAGAAAGATAAAGCACCACCTCCACAGAGGTGCACGCACACACAACACACAAACACACACACACACACACACGCACGCGCACAACTTCCAGAATTTTGCTGCCCTCTTCCTCCTCGTTCTCCTCTCCTCTCATGGCGTCAATCTGATATTACTTGGTTTCTCAGGTATCCACCTCTAGCTCAAAACAACAACTGTCGCACTGTTGCACTGTTACACTGTCCTCCCGTTGCTCATCGATTTGCTCGAGCGGGCGCCAATCACGTCTCCATGGTGAGACTTGTTGTGACTGTGTTTGGCATCTCGAATACGCCACGGGGAGCTTGCCAGGCTCTGCCGTGCGGGCGGGATCTTCTCGGTAGCTTGCTGGGCTCTCCGAGAGGGGCGGAGGAATCGAACCCGGGTCGGCCTCGTGCAAGGCAAATGCCCTACTGAGGTGGGATAAAGGGAGTCTGGGTGTTGGGATGGGAAGGGCTGACCGTCCCCAAATGCAGAGATGCCCCCCAGTGACAGAGCCCTGCCACAGCCCCCCTCAGTGCACACATCCCTCTTCCAGCCACGCAGGCACCAACAGCGCTGCTGTGGAGAAATGCACACCGTGGCAACCGTTCGCACACAGTGCAGCCACGGGTTCCAGAAAGGGAGAGAGGAACAGAGCCTTTTCCTGGCGGACTCACGGGATCCTTTCCCAGTGTACCCTTGACTGGTCATCAGCTCAGGTCTTTTATTTTTGTTGTGATGTGGGGACGTATTTCTGAATGACACTCCCCGTCCAGCCCCCGTGAACAAAATAGCTCTGTTTTGTTCCAGAAAGACTTTCCCTCCTAGCCTATGTCTGAAGAAGGAATGGCAAAGTGGACCAAGGACAGATGGAAGGAGGGAGGAAAGGAGGGAAGGAGGGAAGAGGGAGGGAGGGAGGGAGGGAGGGAGGAAGGAAGGAAGGAAGGAAGGAAGGAAGGAAGGAAGGAAAGAAAGAAAGGAAGAATAGAAGAAAGGAGAGGGAGAGAGGGAAGGAGGGAAGAGGGAGGGGAAAGGGAAGAAAGTGAGAAAGAAAGGAAAAAAGAAAGAAGTCAAGAAAAAAGGCAGGCAGGCAAGAAGGAAGGAAGGAAGGAAGGAAGGAAGGAAGGAAGGAAGGAAGGAAGGAAGGAAGGAAGGAAGGATGGAAGGAAGGAAGGGGGAGGGAAGGAGGGAGGGAGGGAGGGAGGGAGGGAGGGAGGAAGAAGGAAAGAAGGAAGGAAGGAAGGGAGCATCGCTGTGTGTAACCCAAAAAGCCAATAGAGAGAAAGCAAAAAGAAATCAGGACCAGGAATATCAGGAGTGTGGTCCAAGCACCAGGTGGGCATGGGGTGCGGGGGGATGCCTGTGTCTGCTGAAGGTTAAGTGGGGCTCACTCACCTGTCAGGAAGTCGGGGTCCGGGGTGGGCTCGGAGATCTCCTCCAGGCACTGGTTCTCCAGGGGGACCGTGGCTACTACGAGGCCGTCAGGCAGCTGCTGGTCTATCCCTCGAGCAAAGTTGTTTTGCCTGGGAGACAGAGGCAGAGCTTCATGTCTGGACCACAGCCACAGAGGGCAGTGTGGAGGTGGCCCAATTCCTAAAAGTGGCGCTCTAGATCCACAATGGAATACTATACAGCTCTGAGAAAGGGCAGAATCATGCAATGACTACTTCCGTCCACGAGGGGGAGCTAGAGGGAACTAGGCTGACTAAGTCAGCCAGAATGCAAGGGGGCAGGCACAGAATTGTCTCTCCCAGGCAAAAAATGTATAATAGAAATGACATCTGCATTTGCATGTTCATTGCTGCCCTGTTTACAATAGCCAGAATCTGGAGAAAACCCAAGTGCCCGAGAACAGATGACTGGTTAAAGAAACTTTGGTACATCTACACAGTGGAATACTATGCAGCTGTTGAAAAGACGAAGTAATGAAATTTGCATACAAGTGGATTGACATGGAGAGTTAAGTGAAATGAGTCAGAAAGGAGGGACAGATATAGAAAGATTGCACTCATCTGTGGAATACAAAGTAACAGAACGGGAGACTAACACCCAAGAACAGTAGAGCTAAGGACCAGAAGGTTTGCTCCATGGCTTAGAAACCAGCCTCGCATGCTGGGGGGAAAGGCAGCTCAGATAGAAAAGGGACCACCAAGTAAAGGGTGTTTGGAGGACCCAGTTGGGTTGGGAGATGCGGGCTGAGAGTAGACTATAGACCAAACACGATGGCCACTCAATGCCTCTACTGCAAACCACAACACCCAAAAGGAGAGAGAGAGCAGAAGGGAATGCCCTGTCACAGAGGCGGGGTGGGGTGGAGGGGACGGGGTGGGGATGGTGGGAGGGATGCTGGGACCATTGGTGGTGGAGAATGGGCACTGGTGGAGGGATGAGTACTCGCCCACTGTATGACTGAAATGCAGGCATGAAAGTTTGTAAGTCTGTAACTGTACCTCACGGTGATTCACTCATAAAAAGTTAAAATAAATACATACATAAGTAAAGAGCATGTAGCTGCTTAAAAAAAAAAAAAAGAATCATCTCCCCCGTAAGTGGGCTGAAAGATATACAGCAAGGGAGCAACCTAGGGCCACAGATAACATGAAGAAAAACTGTTCAGCAAAGCTGAGTTTGGGGGGGATGGAGAGGGCCGAGACAGCAGGAAGGGGAGACTCTGGTCTCGGGCGTGGTGTTGGAAATAAGAGCCCAGGAAACCATCATTAGCCGTATTGTAAATCACAGAACCTCAAGCAATAAAGATGAAAATTTGTTTTTTAACTTGAAGATTTCAAAGGGCTTTTGTTGATGTCTATCTGTTGACATTTACTACCTTAAACTTAAATGAGACAACATTTGGAAAAATATTTTGAATATCTGAAGTATTTAAATATCAGTATTTTAGGAGCTGGAGCGATAGCACAGCGGGGAGGGCGTTTGCCGTACACGCGGCCGACCCGGGTTCGATTCCCAGCATCCCATAGGGTCCCCTGAGCACCGCCAGGAGTGATTCCTGAGTGCAGAGCCAGAGCTCAGCCCTGAGCATCACTGGGTGGGACCCAAAAAGCAAAAAAAAAAAAAAAAATTCAGTATTTTAAAACATTGATGATGTCATTTAAAATTAAGAATCATAGACCCGTTATGTTTTAACAGGTTCTATAAAATGATGTGGAGGACACACACGTTTTTGTGTTCTGATTCTTTTGTTTCGGGGGGGCACCACCAGTGGTGCTCAGAGCTTACTCCTGGCTCTATACCTAGGGAATCATTCCTGATGCGGCTTGGGGAACCAGATGGGGTGCCTGGGGCCCGAACCCTGGCTGGACGCACGCAGGGCAGGGAAGCGTCTTGCTAGCTGTACTATCTCTCCAGCCTCATCTGTGTTCTGATTTTGGTGATGTCTGACTGAAAAGACAGCTAACTTCCAGCCTTGTATTCACCTCCAGAGTCACGGGACAGTTTGGCTGGCAGCGAAAGGTCGCTCTCTGTAAGCCAGCAAAGGGAAGACCTCGAATATTCCTCGGAAGGACCCCCAAAACCCTGGCCCATGTCTGAAGGCTTCTCTGATCTAGCAAAAACTCCTTCCTGGTTCCTTCTATTTGTAAATGTAAAGCAAGCATTTGGGGCGTGATTTGAATTAAACATAATCTTGCAGGGACTGGAGCAATAGCACAGAGGGGAGGGCGTTTGCCTTGCATAAGGCCAACCCTGTTCGATCCCTGGCATCACATAGGGTCCTCCGAGCACTGCCAGGAGTGATTCCTGAGTGCAGAGCCAGGAGAAAACCCTGAGCATCACCGGGTGGGACCCAAAAAGAAAAAGAAAAGAATCTCAGAAGTAGAGCAATAGTCCAATGCATAAGGCATTTGCCTTGCACGCGACTGGTCCGGGTTCAATCCCCGGCATCCCATCGGGTCCCCCGAGCACCGCCAGGAAGTGATTCCTGAGTGCAGAGCCAGGAGTCAGCCCTGAGCATCGCCGGGTGGGACCCAAAAAGCCAAAGACAAAAAATAAAACAATCTCGGGGGCTGGAGCGATAGCACAGCGGGGAGGACGTTTGCCTTGCACGCGGCCGACCCGGGTTCGAATCCCAGCATCCCATATGGTCCCCCGAGCACTGCCAGGAGTAATTCCTGAGTGCATGAGCCAGGAGTAACCCCTGTGCATTGCCGGGTGTGACCCAAAAACTAAAATAAATAAATAAATAAATAAAAATAAAAAAAATAAAACAATCTCTCAGTTGGTTCCTGCCTGGGTGAAGCCCTTCCTGACTGGAGGAAGCAGGTCTTGGGTTCTAGAAGGAGGCCATGGGGGAGAGACACATTGAGGCTGGTTCCAGAAAAGACCATGGAGCTGCTTCAAAAATCTCCCCGGGGGAGCAGCAGAGAGAGCCAGAGAGAAGAGACACGCGACCCCGAGTCTCACCTGAACGTTCCTCTGAGCACCTGGCCCGCAGCCACCTCCCTGGACTGGTTGTTGTAACCAAAGAACATCTCCCCAAAGAGCGTCTGGTTCATGGGGAGCTCCCGGCTCTCGCCACAGTCCCCCCCTTCCGGGCAGGCCTCCGTGATGAGCTGGCAGGAGCGCCCGTCCACCGCCAGCTTGTAATCCTCGATGCACCTGTAAGGAGGGGACGGGAGGAATCAGGAATGAGCTCGAGGGAGCACAGACTCACCCGGCTCTCCGCTGCTGTGCACCTGAACTGGATTTCCAAGCACAAAAGGGGGCCGTGTAGGGGCCGGAGCAATAGCACAGCGGTGGGGGGCGTTTGCCTTGCACGCGGCTGACCCGGGTTCGAGTCCCAGCATCCCATAGGGTCCCCTGAGCAACACCAGGAGTGATTCCTGAGCACAGAGTCAGGAGTAACCCCTGAGCACCATCAGATGTTACCCTCAAGGGGCTGGAGCGATAGTACAGCGGGTAGGGCATTTGCCTTGCATGCGGCCGATACGGGTTCGAGTCCCAGCATCCCATAGGGTCCCCTGAGTACCACCAGGGGTAACTCCTGAATGTATGAGCCAGGAGTGACCCCTGTGCATTGCCTGGTGTGACCCAAAAAGCAAAAAAAAAAAAAAAGTTCGACATGGGGTGTGTGTGTGTGTGTGTGTGTGTGTGTGTGTGTGTGTGTGTGTGTGTGTGTGTGTGTGTGTGTGTGTGTGTGTGTGTGTGTGTGTGTGTGTGTGTGTGTGTGTGTGTGTGTGTGTGGTGCCCTATGGTCAATTTCCCTTTTTTCTCTGGAGGGACTCGCCTGTCCTTCATGGGGGGGCCTCTGCCCAGCTCAGCCCCCCTTTCCTGAGCGTCTGCACCCCTTGGGGGGCTGCTCCTCTCACCCGCAGAACATAAGGATGTTGTACAGGGCGGGGTCGTCCTGGAAGGGCGCCATCTGCTGGAGACAGAGTTGCTCGCAGCCGCCGTTGAAGCCATCAGAACAATCCACCCCAATGTGGCGGTCATAGCAGCCAGAGCTGTCCTTCATGGGGCTGAGTCCGGAGGGGCACTGACATAGCAGAAAGCAGATGCGTCGCAGGGTGATTCGGGGCCGGGTCTGGGGGGTCCCCGAAGACGCGTACAGGGAAAGCCGTCCCCCCTCCCCCGCCCTCGGTGCAAACATTCCCAGAGGGTAGGGTTCCTGCAAAAGTGGGGGGCTTTGCAGGAGCCCCCAGACGCGGACCACACGTGGGTCCCGTGAATGTGCTAGAAGGGAGGGAGCTTTGTCACAAGACAGCAGGTGGCTGAGCTGCAGAGTTTGGGTAGCACTGTCACACTGTCATCCCGTTGCTCATCGATTTGCTCAAGCGGGCGCCAGTCACGTCTCCATGGTGAGACTGGTCGTGACTGTGTTTGGCATCTCGAAGACGCCACGGGGAGCTTGCCAGACTCTGCCGTGCGGGCGGGATCCTCTCGGGCTCTCCAAGAGGGATGGAGGAATCGAACCCGGGTCGGCCGCGTGCAAGGCAAACGCCCTCCCCGCTGGGCTATGGCTCCAGCATAGACAGGATGTGAACTGCAAGGCTGAGGGGGAGGAGGCAGGGAAGGGCTGGGGGCACCCAGGACTGTCGGCCCCCGGAACTCTCCTCTCCCCCGTTCTCTCTCTCCTGCTGAGAACCAGGTTCTTTCTGGAAAACCCCCTCTTGTCCTTGCTCCGACAGCGGCACCCCGCAGGACACGAACCGTTTAGCTGACACGAACTCTGCCATTTCCCAAGCAAACGCCTCCCCCCCCCCCCCGACGCTTGCCCGGCCCCCCTCCTGGCCCGCCCTCCTCCTCCTCCCTGTGCAGCCAGCTGGAATTTTCTAGACTCGTTTCAAGACGTTTCGAGACCACGCCAACCCAGATGTTCCCACGGCTGGCAAACATGTGGCGTGAGGCCGCTGACGATTGCGCCCCACGTTTGATGAGCCCGCCCCCGCCTCCCTCCACGGCCACGGCCCCCCAGCTGTTCAGCCAGGTGTGGGGCCAGGAAGCTTCAGCACTGGGCAGCCGCCCAGCCTGGGCGGGGGGGACCAAAACAGAAGTTTGATGGGAACGATCTAGCTTTGGTTCCGAGGTTGCTGAGAAAATCCTTTACTCCCTCTGCCTCTCTTGCTTCTCTCTCTCTCTCTCCTTTTTTTTTTTTTTTTTTTTTTTTGCTTTTTGGGTCACACCCTGCAATGCTCAGGGGTTCCTCCTGGCTCTGCACTCAGGAATTACCCCTGGCGGTGCTCAGGGAACCCTATGGGATGCTGGGAATCGAACCCGGGTCGACTGAGTGCAAGGCCAATGCCCTCCCTGCTGTGCTATCGCTCCAGCCACTCTCTTTGCTTTTTGGGTCCCACCCGGCGATGCTCAGGGCTGACTCCTGGCTCTGCACTCAGGAATCACTCCTGGCGGTGCTCAGGGGACCCTATGGGATGCTGGGAATCGAACCTAGGTCAGCCGCATGCAAGGCAAACGCCCTCCCCGCTGTGCTATCGCTCCAGCCCCATCTCTCGCTTCTCTTCAGCCGTGAAAAAAAAAAAAACACTCAGCGGGGCCAGATCCAGGCGTTCCACTATCCCTGCCTTCCGTGGTCACTGCCACAGGGCCAGTGTCCTCTCTCAATCCCCAGCCAGGCCCCCTCCACTGCCCAGCCACCTACCGACCTGTTGTTCTCTGTCTATCAAGCCAAAGGCATCTCCTCCCCTCCCCCACCCCCCACAAGGGGACGCAAGTGTTGGGTCGCAGAGTCCCCAACACTGATGCAGCCACAAACAACTTGGGTCCACAGTGGTGCCCTGCTGCTAGCCGATACCAGACTGTCCCATCTGAGACCTTCCCTTGGGGGTTGGGAAGCGAAGGCACAGATCACTGTGCCTTGGCCATGTTGTACTTGTCTGGCCAATCAGCGAAGAGGAAAGTAAGAACCATTTGGGGCGAGTTCGTTGTCTTTGCAGGTGAGTCTCTGGGTGTCGTTCTCCCTCTCAGCAACCCAGGAGGACGTGTCCAGCCTTGCCCGAGGGAAAGGCACCGAGATACAGGGGCTGGAACTTGCTTCAGACACTCGTGCAGTGACATGGCTGTTTTGTCTGTGAAGCTTTGCTCTGTTTTGAAGACCAGAGCACATGTGTGCAGCAGCCAGCCAGGTTGCTTCTCGTGGGAGAGAGAGTCTGAGTTCACTGGACTCTAGTTTTGGTGCTCCAGGGGTAAGGAATCATATTCCTGTAGATTAACTAGTGTTGGAGCGACAGCACAGCGGGGAGGGCATTTGCCTTGCATGCGGCCGACCCAGGTTCGATCCCCAGCATCCCATAGGGTCCCCTGAGCACTGCCAGGAGTAATTCCTGAGTGCAGAGCCAGGAGGAACCCCTGAGCATCGCCGGGTGGGACCCAAAAAGCAAAAAAATAAAATAAAATTCAGAAAATAAAGCTTGTTAATTAAAAAAAATATTAACTGGTATTCAGATGGAGAAAGGCAATGACTGGATGTGACTCCATCTCTCACCGGTCTGTCTCTTACACACATACCACGGCAGCGGCAAAGAGTCACAGACTCTCCCGAGCAGCGCCTCAGAAAACGAGATTTTCGGGGCCGGAGCGATAGCACAGCAGGTAGGGCGTTTGCCTTGCACGCGGCCGACCCGGGTTCGAATCCCAGCATCCCATATGGTCCCCTGAGCACTGCCAGGGGTAATTCCTGAGTGCATGAGCCAGGAATGACCCCTGTGCATTGCCGGGTGTGACCCAAAAAGCAAAAAAAAACAACAACAAAAAAAAACAAAGAAAAGTTAAAAAAAAGAAAACGAGATCTTCATGCCAGAGCCCCCCAAAACCTTCTCTTCTCTGAACTGGAATTGAAAGATGGTTTTCAGAGGCTCCGAAGAAAAAGCCAGTTCTGAAAGATTCCCCCCTGCCCCCTTCCCCCCCAAAAAAAAAATGAAAAGGAAAGGCAAAGAAAGAAAAGAAAAATATCAAAAAATAGAAGGCCTCCTTCCCCCTGGCTGCACGCCAGCCTCCTGCTCTTACTCTACCCTTCTCAGTCAACTCTACGTGGGGTGGAGGTGGGGGCTTGGAATTCCTCATTACAAACCACAATCCGGGCCAGAGCCCTAGTCCAGCGGGGAGGGCATTTGCCTTGCATGCAGCCGACCGGGATTCGATCCCCGGCATCCCATAGGGTCCCCCGAGCACCGCCAGGAGTGATTCCTGAGTGCAGAGCCAGGAGTCAGCCCTGAGCATCGCCGGGTGGGACCCAAAATGCAAAATGGTAGAAACAAACTCTGATCCTTCCTTTGTCCTGTCTTGCAGGCTGGACCCCCTCCCCAAGAGAATAGACGGCTAAGGGCTGACCCCCCAAGGAGCCCTATTAACCCCTCTCTGCAGAGGGACAAGTCGGGGGGTTGAAACAGCTGTTGACCACGGCTCTCGCTCTTCCTTCTTCCCCGGGATAGAAGACACGTGTTCCTCTGACCCCGAAAACACACAGTTAATCATCTTTACGGAAGTTCACTTCCGGGCTGATCAGTCTGGGGTCTCATCGGCTAAGGAAATGAGACCTTTTCTCCTTTTGTTCTTGGGTCATGATGCCTTGCTCCTCTTTTTTCCCGACCTATGTCTGAGGTTGGGCTGGAGCGATAGCACAGCGGGGAGGGCGTTGGCCTTGCACTCGGCCGACCCGGGTTCGATTCCTCCGTCCCTCTCGGAGAGCCCGGCAAGCTACCGAGAGGACCCCGCCCGCACGGCAGAGCCTGGCAAGCTCCCCGTGGCGTATTTGAGATGCCAAACACAGTCACCACAAGTCTCACCATGGAGACATGACTGGCGCCCACTCGAGCCAATCGATGAGCAACGGGACGACAGTGCTCCAGTGCTACCTTCAATATCAGCCTCTTTTGCCACTGCTGGGGTGGCTCCTGGGGCCCCACAGGGTGGGCAGGGTCACCCCCTACGGGGGGGGGAGAGGAACAGGACTGTGCATCCCTCCCAGACTCCCCCAACCAGCACCCAGGCATGGCTGGAAGAAGACAGGCTGCCTCGCTAAGGAGGGGTCCTGCCCTCAAGGCGCAGAGGGGAATTGCAAAGCCCAGTGTGAAGACACAGCTGGTGGGCTC
This sequence comes from Sorex araneus, assembly GCF_027595985.1. Classification (NCBI taxonomy): domain Eukaryota; kingdom Metazoa; phylum Chordata; class Mammalia; order Eulipotyphla; family Soricidae; genus Sorex; species Sorex araneus. Next base: position 164,175,204 of record NC_073313.1, read on the forward strand.
CATCTCCCCAGCCGGCCACCCTCCCCCTGAATCCACAGGGGTCTGGGGGCTGGAGCGATAGCACAGCGGGTAGGGCTTTTGCCTTGCACGCGGCCGACCCGGGTTCAATTCCCAGCATCCCATAGGGTCCCCTGAGCACCGCCAGGAGTGATTCCTGAGTGCACGAGCCAGGAGGAACCCCTGTGCATCGCCGGGTGTGACCCGCACCCCCCCCAAAAAAAAGGCAAAAAAAAATCAGCTGAGAACCAGAGACAAAACCACAAACATCGGGCAGTGGCAGGGCTCAGTGTCGACCTGAATGGGACAGCTCTGTCCCTTTGCCGCCTCCAGAGCAACTTATTTCTTTGAACACTTCTGGGCTTGAGTGTCTAAAACCTCCAAGTGGGTCCGTGTCAGAGTGCATGTGTTTGTGTGCGTGCATGCATGTTCATGGGTGTGTGCATGCATGTGTCTGTGTTTGCGTGCGTGTGTCTGTGCTGCATGCATGTTTGCATGAATGTAGGCATGCGTGCAGGGGTGTGTGCGTGTGTGCAGGTGTGTGCGTGTTCGTGCGTATGTGCGTGCATGCATGTGTCTGCATTTGCATGTGTGTCTGTGTTGCGTGCATGTGTGCATGCGTTTGTGTCTGCATGTGTGCATGCACAAGCATTCATGTGTGTGCGTGTGCACATGCATGTGTGTGTGCGTATGTGCATACATGTGTCTGCGTGTGCGTGTGTGTGTCTGTGTCTGCCCTCCACCCTGTGCCACGCCCACCGGAATGGGATGGACGGACAGACGCAGCCGGACGCACAGACGCACGTACCACGCAGCCCGTGGAGTCCAGCTTGCGGTCGGAGATGCAGCGGAAGTTCTTCCTGCAGCCGCCGTTCTCCTTGCTGCAGTCGCGCACAGGCCCGAAGGAGTCCAGCAGCACCTCCAGGCTGTCGAAGGACGACGAGGCCATCAGCTCCTCCCTGCAGGACACAGGGCGACAGGGATGCGGGGAGACGGGCGTCAGGGATGGGGGCAGACGGGCGTCAGGGATGCGGGGAGACGGGGCGTCAGGGATGGGGGAGACGGGGCGACAGGAATGGGGGGAGACGGGGCGAAAGGGATGGGGGGAGACGGGGCGGCAGGGATGGGGGGAGACGGGGCGACAGGGATGCGGGGAGATGGGGCGTCAGGGATGCGGGGAGACGGGGTGACAGGGATGCGGGGAGACAGGGCGACAGGGATGCGGGGAGACGGGGTGTCAGGGATGGGGGAGACGGGGCGACAGGGATGGGGGGAGACGGGGTGACAGGGATGGGGGGAGACGGGGCGTCAGGGATGGGGGAGACGGGGCGACAGGGATGGGGGAGACGGAGCGACAGGGATGGGGGGAGATGGGGCGTCAGGGATGGGGGAGACGGGGCGACAGGGATGCGGGGAGACGGGGGACATAAGGGATGCGGGGAGACAGGGCGTCAGGGATGGTGGGAGACGGGGTGTCAGGGATGCGGGGAGACGGGGTGTCAGGGATGGGGGGAGACGGGGTGACAGGGATGGGGGGAGACGGGGTGACAGGGATGGGGGAGACGGGGCGACAGGGATGGGGGGAGACGGGGGACATAAGGGATGCGGGGAGACGGGGCGACAGGGATGCGGGGAGACGGGGGACATAAGGGATGCGGGGAGACAGGGCGTCAGGGATGGTGGGAGACGGGGCGACAGGGATGGGGGGAGACGGGGGGCGTCAGGGATGGGGGAGACGGGGCGACAGGGATGCGGGGAGACGGGGCGACAGGGATGGGGGGAGATGGGGTGTTAGGGATGGGGGAGACGGGGCGACAGGGATGCGGGGAGACGGGGGACATAAGGGATGCGGGGAGACAGGGCGTCAGGGATGGTGGGAGACGGGGTGTCAGGGATGCGGGGAGATGGGGTGTCAGGGATGGGGGGAGACGGGGTGTCAGGGATGGGGGGAGACGGGGCAACAGGGATGCGGGAGACGGGGCGATGGGGATGGGGGAGATGGGGGACGTCAGGGATGGGGGAGATGGGGCAGCAGGGAGACGGGCGACAGGGATGGGGGGAGATGGGGCAACAGGGATGGGGGAGACGGGGTGAGAGGGATGGTGGGAGACGGGGCGACAGGGATGGGGGGAGACGGGCGTCAGGGATTGGGGGAGACGGGCGTCAGGGATGGGGGGAGACGGGCGTCAGGGATTGGGGGAGACGGGCGTCAGGGATGGGGGAGACGGGGCGACAGGGATGGGGGGAGACAGGGGGTTCGGGGGAGATGGGGGCTCGGGGTTGGGGAGAGACGGGGGTGTCAGGAATCGGGGGACTCCCAGGAGCACCCCAGGCTTCTGTCAGGCTTGCCCTGTTGCCCGTCCCTCTCACCCGGTTTTCACCCTCCTCCAACTGAGCAGTAAGGAACATTCTAGTCATCAGGGGCCCCCGGAGGGGCTGAGCGACAGCACATGGCTGGCCCTGGAGCGATCCCTGAGCACAGAGCCCCGAGCCAGCGCTGAAGGGAACCTGGTGTACCCCACCCCCAACAAAGACAAGGCGCCCCCCCAGCCCCCCCACAAAGAGCGAGGGTCTCAGCCTGGGCTCACGGGGACATTAGAGGCGTCAGTGAGACGGCACAGCGGGAAGGGCGTTTGCCTTGCACGCGGCCGACCCGGGTTCGATTCCCGGCATCCCCTAGGGTCGCCCTGAGCACCGCCAGGAGTGATTCTTGAGTGCAGAGGCAAGAGGAACCCCTGAGCATTGCCGGGTGGGACCCAAAAAAGCAAAAAAAAAAAAAATTCCCTTGGGAAGTTTGTCCCTCCAGGCAGCCCGTCCCCCCGGCACCGGTCACTCACCGGACCTCCACCGAGTCCTCCATCACGGTCATGTCCGTCTTGCACTTGGCCGAGGGGTTGATGGCCAGCTCCGCGGGGGGGATCACGAAGCTCTTACTGAGAGGCAGCCACATGCCCTCGCCCAGAGTGTACGTGAACCTGCAGGGACACCCCCCCCCCCCCCACACACACACATCAGGAGGCAGGACGAGCCCGTCGTCCCCAGCCCGAGGCCAGCGGCATGTCCCAGGCTCCCTCTGCAGAGAGAGGCGATCGCAGACACTCCGTGGGTGCATCCTGGGGGCTCCCGGGAAGGGGGCTCGCGTTCAGGTGGTCCAGCTGCAGGGGGATTGTGGTTGTAATCCACTCACGTGGGCTGGGTCAAACCTGAAGAAAACCAGTTCCCCTACATGCACAGTGGAAGTGGGGTGTGTAATGCCCAAAAGGAGAGAGGGAGGGAGGGGGGAGGGAGGGAGGGAGGAGAGGAAGAAGGAAGGAAGGAAGGAAGGAAGGAAGGAAGGAAGGAAGGAAGGAAGGAAGGAAGGAAGGAAGGAGGAAGGGAGGAAGGAGGAGGGAGGAAGGAAGGATGGAAAGGAGAGAAGGAAGGAAGGAAGGGAGGGAGGGAGGAAGGGAGAGGAGGAAGGAGAAGGGAGGGAGGGAGGAAGAAGGAAGGAAAGGAAGGAAGGAAGGAAGGAGGGGGAGGAAGGAAGGAGGGGAGGGAGAAAGGAGGGGAGGGAGGAAGGAAGGAAGGAAGGAAGGAAGGAAGGAAGGAAGGAAGGAAGGAAGGAAGGAAGGGAGGAAGGAAGGGAGGAAGGAAGGGAGAAGGAAGGAGGGGAGGAAGGAAGGATGGAAAGGAGAGAAGGAAGGAAGGGAGGGAGGGAGGAAGGGAGAGGAGGAAGGAGAAGGGAGGGAGGAAGGAAGGAAGGAAGGAAGGAAGGAAGGAAGGAAGGAAGGAAGGAAGGAAGGAAGGAAGGAAGGAAGGAGGGAGGGAGGAAGGAAGGAAAGAAGGAAGGAAGGAAGGAAGGAAGGAAGGGAGGAAGGAAGGAGGGAGGAAGGAGGGGAGGGAGGAAGGAAGGAAGGAAAGAAGGAAGGAAGGAAGGAAGGAAGGAAGGAAGGAAGGAAGGAAGGAAGGAAGGAAGGGAGGAAGGGAGGAGGGGAGGAAGGAAGGAAGGAAGGAAGGGAGGAAGGGAGGAAGGAAGGAAGGAAGGAAGGAAGGAAGGAAGGAGGGGAGGGAGAAAGGAGGGGAGGAGGAAGGAAGGAAGGAAAGAAGGAAGGAAGGAAGGGAGGAAGGGAGGAAGGGAGGAGGGGAGGAAGGAAGGATGGAAAGGAGAGAAGGAAGGAAGGAAGGGAGGGAGGGAGGAAGGGAGAGGAGGAAGGAGAAGGGAGGGAGGGAGGAAGAAGGAAGGAAGGAAGGAAGAAGGAAGGAAGGAAGGAGGGGAGGGAGAAAGGAGGGGAGGGAGGGAGGAAGGAAGGAAGGAAGGAAGGAAGGAAGGGAGGAAGGAGGGGAGGGAGGAAGGAAGGAAGGAAGGAAGGAAGGAAGGAAGGGAGGAAGGAGGGGAGGGAGGAAGGAAGGAAGGAAAGAAGGAAGGGAGGAAGGGAGGAAGGGAGGAAGGAAGGAAGGAAGGAAGGAAGGAAGGAGGGGAGGGAGAAAGGAGGGGAGGGAGGAAGGAAGGAAGGGAGGAAGGGAGGAGGGGAGGAAGGGAGGAGGGGAGGAAGGAAGGATGGAAAGGAGAGAAGGAAGGAAGGAAGGGAGGGAGGGAGGAAGGGAGAGGAGGAAGGAGAAGGGAGGGAGGGAGGAAGAAGGAAGGAAGAAAGGAAGGAAGGAAGGAAGGAAGGAAGGAAGGAGGGGAGGGAGAAAGGAGGGGAGGGAGGGGAGGAAGGAAGGAAGGAAGGAAGGAAGGAAGGGAGGAAGGAGGGGAGGGAGGAAGGAAGGAAGAAGGAAGGAAAGAAGGAGGGAGGGAGGGAGGGAGGGAGGAAAGGAGGAGGGGGAGGAAGGAAGGATGGAAAGGAGAGAAGGAAGGAAGGAAGGGAGGGAGGGAGGAAGGGAGAGGAGGAAGGAGAAGGGAGGGAGGGAGAAGAAGGAAGGAAGGAAGGAAGGAAGGAAGGAAGGAAGGAGGGGAGGGAGAGAGGAGGGGAGGAAGGAAGGAAGGAGAAGAGTGTCTGCCAGAGGCAGGCTGGGGGTGTTGGTGGGAAGGAAACTGGGGTCACTGAAGTGGGCCCCGTGCTCTGGTGGAGAGACAGGCCTTGGACCAGTATGTGCCTGAACCCAATCATGAACAACCTTGCAATCGTGTACCGTGATTCCGCTGAAAAAAAGTGGGGTGCTCAGATTCCAGCCAATTGCGTTAGAAGAGTTACCATAGTCTCTCTGGTCCCCTCCCATTCGGGCCGGACACCCCCGAGAGCCATGAAGGACCCCCCAGGGGCCACAAAGGAGATAAAAAGCCCCTTTTTCAGGTGGTCTCAGGGGCGGGAAGAGAAGCGAGCAGAGAAGAAAACACCAGATTCAGGAAGTTTCTGGGACCGCCCCCCCTCACCCCTTGCTGACTGCTCTGGTGCCCACATGGGTTTTGGGGGGGTTGGAGCTTTTTTTTTTTTTTTGTCCATTCCAGCAACCAGGGATACGAGGAATAAAAGCTCTGTCAGCGTTTCCAGGTGGAGCTGAAGAGAGCGGAGAGCATGCGCCGTCGGTTTGCGGGTTCATTCATTTGATTCCCAAAGCGTTCAGAGGCGCTCTGTGAAGGGAGCCCAGAATAGCCCGAGGATCAAAGCCTGCGTGGGTGGGGTGTCACGGGGCTGTGGCACTCCGGGCCCCTCCCCCGTTCGATGTGGAGGGTGCAGAGCGAGAGATTGGCACCTGCCCCCCCCCCCCCGCCGTCCCCCTGCACCCCTCCCCCCAACCCCGTGCTAGGAAGCCACAATTCTGAAGTCACAAGAGCTCTTTCTTTCTCTCTCTTATTTTTGGCGTTTTGGGGCCACACCCGGCGATGCTCAGGGCTGACTCCTGGCTCTGCACTCAGGAATCACTCCTGGCGGTGCTCGGGGGTACCCTAGGGGATGCTGGGAATCAACCTGGGTCGGCCGTGTGCAAGGCCAACGCCCTCCCCGCTGTGCTATTGCTTCAGCCCCTTTTCTTATTTATTTATTTAATTTATTTATTTTTGCTCTTTTGGTCCCCACCGGTGATGCTCAGGGCTGACTCCCGGCTCTACACTCAGGAATCACTTCTGGCGGTGCTCGGGGGACCCTAGGGGATGCCGGGGATCGAACCCGGGTCGGCCGCATGCCAGGCCAACGCCCTCCCCGCTGTGCTGTCGCTCCGTCCTGCTGCAGCGTGGCCAGGCCTTTGGCTGGCAGCGTCCTGAAGCCAGAGCATCCCGACCCGGGCTGTCGTTGTCATTTCAAATAAACTCCCCCTGGAGTGTGGCATTGGCCCCTCCCTGGGTGAGACTGGCAGAGCCGTTGGGCACAGAGAACAAGATGTCCCCTTGCTGCTGCTACTACGACCCCACCTCCCGCTGTCTGGGAGTGGGGGGGCATTTCTTTGGATATTTTGAGGTTTTTTTCTTTCCTTATTTATTTATTTATTTACTTATTTTTCGATTCCTCGATTCCGAAAAATAAATAAATAAGTAAATCGAAGAGCTATGCTGGGAGTATCACGTCTCACTCAAGTGAGAGAAGGAATCCGGAGTTCTGACCTCCGTCGACGGTCAAGGATCAGGGACGCTGTCTCGTTTGCCGAGGCGTCGAAAATCAGATGGGCCGGACGCGTAATGCGATTCAGAGATGACCATTGGACTAGAGCTGTGACCGACTGGATTCCACGGGACGTCAAAAGACCTCGTGGCCACCCACCCACGAGATGGTCAGATTTCTTCGTCAAAACCCTGAATGAATGGTTTGAGGCTCTTCCTGTTCCTGGAGCGAGCAGATATCATTGGGCTACACTAGCATGTGGCAGGGATGAATGGAGACATTACTGGTGCCCGCTCGAGCAAATCGAGGATCAAGGGGAGGACAAGTGATACAAGTGATTTATTTATTTATTTTGGGAGTTCCAGTGGGGCTTTTATTGAGTTAGATTAAGAAAACAAGATTCTGGGGCTGGAGCGATAGCACAGCGGGGAGGGCGCTTGCCTTGCACATGGCCGACCTGGGTTTGAATCCCGGCATCCCATATGGTCCCCCAAGCACCGCCAGGAGTAATTCCTGAGTGCATGAGCCAGGAGTGGACACACTCTCTCTCTCCCTCTGCTTTTTTTCTCTCTCTCTCTCTCCCTCCGCTTTTCTCTCTCTCTCTCTCTCTCTCTCTCTCTCTCTCTCTCTCTCTCTCATTTTTTGCATCACACCGGGCGACGTTCAACATTTACTCCTGCCTCTGCACTCAGGAATCACTCCTGGCGGTGCTCGGGGACGCTCTAGGATGCCGCTGGGGATCGAACCCGGGCCGGTCGCGTGCCAGGCCAGTGCCCTCCCCGCTGTGCTATCGCCACACTCCTCCACCTCCGACTTTTCCTCTGCTTATCAACTGGTCTCATCGGTGCTATTCCTGAGGCCCGTAGGTAGAACTCGGGGAGGTAGGAAAACATTCAATTTGATCAGGAGGGTGGTGGATGCAGGAAAATAATGCAGAAGCGGAGCTGAACGGAGAGAGCGGGAGGCGGGGGCGGGCGAAATTCATTTTGAACAACTTATGCCTCCGCTTGGAAGGTGCAAATTAGATGCCAAAACGAAGAGGCAGAACCTGACATTAATTGCCTGCTTGGTGCCCATCGCTATGCCAGGGGCTGCCCCTGCGTGAGCTTGTGTGTTGCCCACAGTCGTGGTGCCAGGCAGGTCAGCAGAGCCTGTTTAACAAACGTAGAAGAGGGGCTGGAGCAATAGCACACAGCGGGGTAGGGCGTTTGCCTTGCACGCGGCCGACTCGGGTTCGATTCCCAGCATCCCATAGGGTCCCCTGAGCAACGCCAGGAGTGATTCCTGAGTGCAGAGCCAGGAGTCAGCCCTGAGCATCACCGGGTGTGACCCAAAAAGCAAACAAACAAACAAACAAAAAAACAAACGTAGAAGAAGTAGAAGGCTCCGAGGAAGCAAGGAAAAAACTGGGGTGCACAAAAGTGGCAGGGAGGGCTGGTGAAACCCCCCCCCTTCCCCTTAGGGGGCTGGAGCGATAGCACAGCGGGGAGGGTGTTTGCCTTGCACGTGCTGACCCGGGTTCGAATCCCAGCATCCCATAGGGTTCCCTGAGCACCACCAGGAGTGATTCCTGAGTGCAGAGTCAGGAGTCAGCCCTGAGCATTGCCAGGTGGGACTCAAAAGACCAAAGTAATAATGATGATGATGATGATGATGATGATGATGATAATAATAATAATAATAATAATAATGATAATAATAATAATAATAATGATGGAACTGGACAGATAGTCCAGCAGGGAGGGCGTTTGCCTTGCACGTGGCTGACCTGGGTTCGATCCCCGGCATCCCATAGGGTCCCCCGAGCACTGCCAGGAGTGATTCCTGAGTGCAGAGCCAGGGGTCAGCCCTGAGCATCGGCCGGGTGTGGCCCAAAAAGAAAAAAAAAACTTAAATAAATAAAAAGACCCCATTTTTAGCCAGGACCACGACCGATCCAGGGTGCGAGGGCTTTGGTTATGAGGGGGGCAAGAAAAACTCTGACCCGTGAGCACTGAAAAGCAAGTCCCGGGGGGGAAGCATGCCCACATCCGTAAGCAAGTTCCGGGACAAGCACTTACCTGAATATTTTATCGGAAGGTTGTTCTCCCAATACCAGGTCAAAACCGCGCTGAAATATCGTGTAGGGCCAGGGCCTAAAGGGAGAAACGGTATTTAATTCAAGTCAGCCCAGCCCTTCCTGACCTACGCACCCCTGCAGGAGGGAGCCGCCAGGTGGGGCGTGAAGAGGCACGCCGCTATTCTCAAGGACACCACTAGGGGGAGCTATGAGATCTTGCAAGCTGGAGGCCAACCAGAAATGGGGTCAAGTTGGAAATAGGAGGCCGCTGGGTGTTGGAGGGAGGGAGATACCCCTGGCAGCCTTTCGGGGTCTGTATTGCAAACCATAATGCCCAAAAGAAGGGGGGGAGGGAGAGGGGAGGGAGAGGGATGGAGGGAGGGAGAAAGGAGAGAAGAGAGAGGGAGGGAGGGAGGCAGGAAGGGAAGGAGGGAGGGAGGGAGAGAGAAGGTGGAGAGAGAAGATGGAGAGAGACAGGGAGGAGAGAGAGGGAGGGAGGGAGAGAGGGAGAGGGGAGGGAGGGAGAAAGGGAGGGAGAGAGAGGGGAAGAGGGAGGGAGAAAGGGAGGGAGAGAGGGAGGGAGAGAAGGAGGAAAAGAGGGAAGAAGAGAGGGAGAGGGGAGGGAGGGAGAAAGGGAGGGAGAGAGAGGGACAGAGGGAGGGAGAAAGGAGTGAGAGAGTTAGGGAGAAAGAGAGGAAAGAGGACATAGAGAGGAGGGAGGGGCTGGAGCAATAGCACAGGCGGGGAGGTGTTTGCCTTGCATGTGGCCGACCCGGGTTCGATTCCCAGCATCCCATATGGTCCCCAGAGGCACCGCCAGGAGTGATTCCTGAGTGCAGAGCCAGGAATAACCCTGAGCAACAATGGGTTGTGACCCAAAAATAATTTAAAAAAAAAGAGTATGGGAGAGATAGTCTGCCATAGAGGCAGGGGGAGGGGTGTGGGGGGGGATACTGGGGACATTGGTGGTGGGGAATGTGCACTGGTGGAGGGATGGGTGTTTGATCATTGTATGACTGAGACTCAAACATGAAAGCTTTGTAACTATATCTCATGGTGATCCATAAAAAATTTAAAAATAAAATTAAAAAAAGAAAGAAAGAAGAGAGGTGACACTTAGGTCATCCTTCACAACACAACAACATCCCTGGTGAGCACGCAGGAATTGTTCTCGAAAGGAACCCAGTGATTTCACTGAAAGAGCAGGTCTTCATTCCTTCCCCCAGAGGGTCAACCCAAAACTCCTCCCTCAAGGAAGAATCGATGAACAGGGGCTGGAGCAATAGCACAGCGGGTAGGGCGTTTGCCTTGCACACGGCCGACCTGGGTTCGACTCCCAGCATCCCACAGGGTCCCTTGAGTACTGCCAGGGGTGATTCCTGAGTGCAGAGCCAGGAGTAACCCCTGTGCATTGCCAGGTGTGACCCAAAAAGCAAAAAAATAAAAAAAGAATCAGTGAATAGAGACTCAGGGACCCGAGCTTGAATTCTGGAGCGACTCAAAACCCACTCAAAGTTTCTCAGGGAATGACTGAGGATGTGCCTTTGGCTCTAGGGTACTACAAAACATCTGGAGGAAGATGCCTATAAGAGTGTATCTGGGGACGAACTGAAATCTAGACACCAGCCCAACGGTGAGGGTGGATGGGGGTACTACCGTTCTGCAGAGTAGATTTGGAAAGATTTAGGGGGAGAGTTCTTAAATAGCACGAAGACTGGAGAAGGCCAGATTATTCTAGAAGTCAGAGTAGTTCTCGAGAAAACCATGGGGACCCCACGACATCCTGTAAACCTTCGACTCTGTCTTGCGTTTTCACGTTGGGGCCACCACTGACATACAATGACCTTAGCTCAGAGGCTGACTTCATCCATGCAGAGACACCCGTTAGTCATGGTTGAAAAACCAGGCCTAGTTTGGGAAGGCAAAGGAAGGAAGATGCTGCATTATTGTTTGAAGCTTGGCTCAAGCTGGAGGGATAGCACAGCGGTAGGGCATTCGCCTTTCATGCAGCCGACCCGGGTTCGATTCCTCCGCCCCTCTCGGAGAGCCCGGCAAGCTACCGAGAGTATCGCGCCCGCACGGCAGAGCCTGGCAAGCTCCCCGTGGCATCTTCAAGATGCCAAATACAGTCACAACAAGTCTCACATTGAGAGACGTTACTGGTGCCCGCTCGAACAAATCGACGAACAACGGGATGACAGTGACAGTGACCAAGCTTGGCTCACAATTCTAGAAAATTCTATCCCCATCTTCGATGCAGTTCACAGTCTTGGTATCACCATTGGAACATCAGCCTATATTGTATCAGTCTATATTGCTCTGACACGCATCCCCTTTTACAGTATATATTACATAATTGTAAACCTACATTCTTGATGGATTAGAGCGATAGCACAGCGGGGAGGGCGTTTGCCTTGCACACGGCCGATCTGGCTTCGATTCCTCCGTCCCTCTCAGAGAGCCCGACAAGCTACCGAGAGTATCCCACCTGCATGGCAGAGCCTGGCAAGCTCTCTGTGGTGTATTCGATATGCCAAAAACAGTAACAAGTCTCACCATGGAGACATTACTGGTGCCCGCTCGAGTAAATCGATGTACAACAGGGTGACAGTTCTACAGTGCTACATTCTCGACATCTTTGTTCCCCTGCCTACCAGAATACAACCAGAATATTAGCGCACTAAGGTAGCAACCCTCTCTTAATGCTCTTCCCTTTTTTTTATATATATATAACCTTAGTGCATTTGTTTTATCTTTGAAAAATTTTATAACTATTTAGTATTTAGGGGTACTGGAGCAATAGCAAGCGGGTAGGGCGTTTGCCTTGCACGCGGCCGACCCAGGTTCTATTCCCAGCATCCCATAGGGTCCCATGAGCACCGCCAGGGGTGATTCCTGAGTGCAGAGCCAGGAGTAACCCCTGTGCATCGCCGGTTGTGACCCAAAAAACAAAACAGAAAAACAAACAAAAAAACACCCTATTTTTTATTTAGGAATTTCATTTAAGGATTAGAAAAGGATTTCCTACTCCCCCCCTCATTTTTTTATATATATATAACAGGCTGTTAGGTTTGATAGAGCTGGAAGTCGCCAACTTAACCCAACCACTTAGCCAGTGAATGGTTCAAAGGGCTGAAGTTTTTGACACTGGGTGCCCTGAGACCATATAACAGAGGGTCCTGTTATATGCTTTTCTGTTCATTAAGGCGACCTCAGAGTGAGGTCTGTGGCTGATATATATATATATAGATAGATAGATAGATAGATAGATAGATAGATAGATAGATAGATAGATTGCTTTTTGGGTCACACCCGGCGATGCTCAGGGGTTCCTCCTGGCTCATGCACTCAGGAATCACTCCTGGCGGTGCTCAGGGGACCCTATGGGATGCTGGGAATTGAACCCGGGTCGGCCGCGTGCAAGGCAAACTCCCTACCCGCTGTGCTATAGCTCCAGCCCCTGTGGCTAATATATTTATTGGTGGAACTGTATGTGCTGGCTTTTGAGCAGCTGACGGGGAAAAAGCCCTGATTCCAGAAAAAGTCTAGAAATCACAAGAAAGAGAAAATGGTGCCATATGATCCCAGACACCTAGAAAGGGCGATAAAATGAGAAGAAAGGCACATAACCCAATTGATGTCTCTTTTGGGCAAAATCACATTTTATTTACTATCAGTTTAATCATTTCAAATAACACACATTTTGCCGTTGAGTCATCTCGAGTACTCAAAACTGGTACAATGTGTAATTAGAGTTCATTCTTGGCACCGTTCCTAGGTTGCTGGAAAAATATATTTGGGGGAGCCAAATTTGAGGACGGGCTTTGATTACAACACAAACAATTTCAGCACATCGCGCGGCATAAATAAGGCTGCATCCGGGCCCGAGGTAATGAATCAGGAATCAGGACAACTTTGATGAAATGCAAAGTGCCACGGTACTACCTGATAAAACCAGAGCGATTCCCCATTCTTTTTTTTTTTTTTTTTGCTTTTTGGGTCACACCCGGCGATGCACAGGGATTACTCCTGGTTCTACACTCAGGAATTACTCCTGGCAGTGCTCAGGGGACCCTATGGGATGCTGGGATTTGAACCCGGGTCGGCTGCGTGCAAGGCAGACGCCCTCCCCGCTGTGCTATCACTCCAGCCCCCCGATTCCCCATTCTTGCAGGAATAAGGATTGCAGGAAAGCAACTCTGACTTCCTGGATTGCAGAAGACCAGAGGTCCCCCCCATCCTTCCATTCTTGGAGCAGCCCCCAAGTTCAGAGGGAAGGACATGGGTTCTAAGACCACCTTGTCCCTTTCAAGTTAGCCACCAAGTTGGCCCGGTACGTCAAACATCCTGTGCCCTCATTTTCTCATCCAGAAACATGTGCTAGGTAGTAGTAAGTGCAGCCAGGAACACACATAAGGAGAAATTGCTGACATCGTCCAGGAACTGAATGGTGACGGGTGCAGATGATGCGTTTACTAACTACCCGTAACACAGTCGCACGTGAAGGACTGCCTTCTCCTTCTCTCTAGAGAAAGTGAGACCTAGTCCTACGACACAGATGCACCAAGTTTTAGCTCAGATGGAAGAGGGATGTGTGTTGGCTGGAGAGACAGCCATGATGAGTCTAGAATGATCATCCCCTACCCGCCCCCCTCCACTCCCTACACATTCCAGGGGTCTCTCCGCAGGACGGAGATGCTGAGTCAGACAGAAGGGGCTAAGCACCACATCCTCTGCCAGGAAAAAAGCAGGAAGCAGCAGATTGTTCCAGAAAATTAGTGAGAGAGAAGTGCTTATGTTATTCCCGCTGGTTAAGGGTGATCCCTCAGAGAAGGGAGACGGAAGGATCCTTTGATCTATTTCACAAATATTCATGAAGGATCTAGGGGGTGTCCACCCTTAGCACTGGTCACCAGGAGTTGGAAAAAAGAGATTCGTGCCTTTGAAGGGATCTACTGTATTTCGGAAGAATTGCATGCTTGGACAAATCAGAGGGAAAACGCAAAAAAGAGACGGGGGTGGGGCTGGAGCCATAGCACAGCAGGGAGGGCATGTGCCTTGCATACAGCCGACCTGGGTTCGAATCTCAGCATCCCGTAGGGTCCCCCGAGCACCGCCAGGAGTAATTCCTGAGTGCAGAGCCAGGAGTAACCCCTGAGCATCACCGGGTGGGACCCAAAAAGCAAAAAAATAAAAGAGAGAGAGACGATGCACAGGGGTTACTCCTGGCTCTGCACTCAGGAATTACCACCGGGCAGTGCTCAGGGGACCATATGGGATGCTGGGAATCGAACCCGGGTCGACCACGTGCAAGGCCAACACTACCCGCTGTGCTATTTCTCCAGCCCCAGACCCGGGTGAACTCTGGGCAAAGCAAACGCCCGACCTGCTATACTATCGCTCTGGCCCTTATAGAATCCTTCGACAAGGGTTACTGTGTTCTCCAAGTCCGCCCGACACAGATGAAATCATGGCCCATGGTGACTGTACCTTCTCCCTCGTTTATTCTCCTCTCCCCATCTGAGGCAAAAAAGCAGCCGGAAAAATGGAGAGACTGGAAGTGTCTGCGTGCAGGTGGGTTGCCTGGGGTCAGTGAGACTTGGCCCCCCTCCTACACACCCCCACCGGCCTCCAGGGTCGGGATCGGGAGAGGTTCTTCCTTCCGGAGGCAAGTCTAGCATCTGTGTGGTACCCAGCGCGGATGCAGGGCAGCATCTTCTCTCACGGCTGCTCATTAGCAAAGATGCTGCAGCCCCGTCTTCTCCTTGTGTTGTCCCGGGCAACCTTTGTTTGTTTGGCTTTGGGGGCCCCACCTGGCGGAGCTCAGGGCTGACTCTCGGCTCTGCACGCATGGACCGTTCCTGGTGGGGCTCAGGATGGACCCCGGGGGCATTGTGCAACCAGGGCTCACCTATTGGACAATCACTGCGGCCTTCCTAAGCAACCTTTAGTGGGATGCTTCTCAGTTTTTGGGGCTCCAGCTGGTGCACCCCACCTGTCAATGGAGAACCACCAACGACCAACCCAGAACACCCCCAGCCCATCTTTATGGAGGAGATTGACAGCCTGTGGGCTACGGCTGCCGGAAAAAGAAAAAAAAAATAAGGGGCCGGAGCGATAGCACAGCGGGTAGGGCGTTTGCCTTGCATGCGGCCGACCCGGGTTCGATCCCCGGCATCCCATAGGGTCCCCCAAGCACTGCCAGGAGTAATTCCTGAGTGCAAAGCCAGGAGGAACCCCTGAGCATTGCTGGGTGTGACCCAAAAAGAAAAAATAAATAAATAAAAGAATCGAGATGCTTGCCAAAGAACTTGCTAGAACTTTTTTTTTCCAAGAGCTGAGACAGTGAGTTCCTTCCTCTGCCTTTGTGTTAGTGTATGATACGTGAGAATCCCCCAAATCTCATGGCAATTATAGAAGAGATAATTTCCGAACGTGCCATTAAAAAAAATAAAATAAAAGCTGTCAGGCTTTGGATCAGAGTAGATCAATGTTTCCATTTAAACTGCGAGACGGAGCCACGCGTCAATCCATTCATAAACACTGCCTGTGTGGAAGGTCACATTCCCAGACGTGGCCACATGCTACACACCCACCTCCCACGCCTCCGTGCGCCATGCGGGTACACCCTCCCCTCCCCACACACATACATGCCTGCGAGTGCCCGCAATCACACAGACACCATCCATGGGTGCCCATACTCGCAGATATGTAGGTGCATGCACGGTTCTTCTACAGTGATTCCCATTCATTTCCACTCTTGGGGGTCCCAGAATCACATAGGAGGGTGGGGGTCCTACTGTTAATTACAGATCTCCCCCTCGCCAGAACACAAGTCCCTCACAAGCCACCCCTGGCCTTCAAATCGTTCCCACAACCACTAGAAAGTAGATGTCCCTCCAATTTGGTCAGCTAGTTCTACATGCCTTGGAGGTACCCTCCAGCCAGCTCCATCCCTGGGCGTTGGATGGTGAATGAACACCGTCGGGGTTGCCCAGGTAACCACAGCCTGAGAAGTTCCCCATGGTCAGGCCCTGAGCCACCAGCCCGCTGGCTGAGCATCACCAAGGCGTGGCCCCTAGGGGCCCCTGGAGCACTGTTTACCACCACACACACAAGAGAAGCATCCATGAGAGCCCGAGCCTGAGTTAGAATCCCTCTCGGGCTGTGTGCCACCAATCAGCATCCGCCTTTCTGCCTTCCTTTTCAGTAGTGCCAGGAGAATACAAACGTCCCAACCCAGGACATGGAAACAGTACTGGCATTGAGTCGGAAACACAGAGCCAGAGCCATATATATATGTATATATGTATATATATATATACACACACACACACACACATATATATATATAAATGTTGGTATACAACATCCCATAATCTCAGGCCTAGCTAGGCCTGGATATAAACGGTTTATGTTTTGGTTACTGTAACTTTAAATGGCGGTTACTGTTTCCGTTGGTTGATTGCATATTCGCCTATGTGGCTGAATATGATTGGTTTGTATGTTAATTTAATAAATAAAAGGAGATTGAACAGGCTGCTCTTGGCAGGCCATAACACAAAACCTCCGGAGGCAGTCCTGTGATCCTCCCCCAAAAATGTATATTTCTTCTGTCGAGTAAAGTGCCTCTGACTCTCCGGTAAAATTGCAACATTGTTGCAATACATATATATATAGTTGCATATATATAAAATATATATAGTTGCATATATAATATATATTGTTGCATATATATATAAAATATATATATATTTTGTTGCATGAGTTCTCACTCCAGGTCAGGACAGTTCAGTGGCCCCAAACACCGCCAGACTCGCTGAGATCCATCAAGGGGGCACCGTCATCAGGGGCGTGTTTCACGCCTGAACTGAACCCAACTTGGAAGAGGCACCGTCACCAAGAAATCAGAAAGACACACCGCATCCAGGGCCGGTCATGCTAAGCCCCGTGCATGCTCACGGCTTGCCCTGATGCACAGACATACTTCCGGCCAGTAGGGAGGAGGCCCATCTGACACATCCGCGAGAAGAAATCTAATGACAAGGTGGAGGATGCATGAGAAAAGAGATACCATTCCAGGACGTCACAGCCAGAGAAACTGACCGGGAGCGTGCGTCGGGAGGAATGGCTCTATCCATCAACGGTTTGTGCTTCCTGTCAAGCTTGTCCCCTTTCCCCCAAAGCCTCTTCCTGGAGAGGTGCCCACCAAACCAATCCGCATTATTTAGCACGTTTTGGCTATTAACTCAATCACTCATGGACCGACTCATTTCTCCATCGCCTCGAAAGATATTAATTAATCAGTTGCCGTGTTTGAAGAAAGAACACTTTGCTCCACGCTGTCAAGGGAGAGAGACGTGACGAGCACACGGGCTTGGCCATCAAGGACTTCATTAACGCGGGGGACTCATCCCTCACTCGGGGATGGCGCACCTTGGCAAGCCAGCCACTCTGCGTAAGCCGGAGACGCACAGATTAAAAAAGCTGAGCCCCCCCCCCCCCCACAACCCACATCACAGGCTAATGGGATAAAAATGATGAGTAAACAAACTGTGACATTTACTTTGTCAATTTTTTATGGCAGAGCAAGTCAAAGTCATTATTCGCTGCGCATTTAGCAGGAGTCACTGAGCCAGTGTTCTAGTTAGGATTTCGCTTAGTATCTCATACGAGAGGCTGGAGTGATCGCACAGCGGGGAGGGCGTTTGCCTTGCACGAGGCAGACCCAGGTTCGATCCCCGGCATCCCATAGGGTCCCCTGAGCACCGCCAGGAGTGATTCCTGAGCGCAGAGCCAGGAGGAACCCCTGTGCATTGCCAGGTGTGACTCCGTAAGAAAAAATAAATCTCATACGAGCCCTGAGACAGAGCCGCCTCATGACTCCCATGTCTGCGACACATGAGGCTTAGGAGGGGAACCTTGGGATCAGCAGCTATGTAGACCCTAATCAGTGGCAGAGCCAACGTGCCAGAGGTCAAAGTGCTTGCTCTGACCTCCCTGCGTTTGTCCCGTCCATCGAGGAAGTGATCTCTGAGCTGCACTGATCCAGGGTAAGGAGTGAAGGACACCTGAGTTTCCCAGGCAAGGCCGAGCTACTGCCTGGGAGCATCCGGTGGAGATTGGCAGGGGGCTGTGTGGCAGAGAGAAGGGCAGAGACAGGAAAAGCAGAGACCACAGCGGGGAGGTGTCCCGGAGACAACCAAGACACTGATCCATCACTTTCTCTCCTCGCCACCCTTCTCCCTACTTCAGAGCAAGGCTGCCGAGGTCCAGAAAGGGTCCACTGTCAAAAACCATCCAGAGATTATGGCGCTAAGGTCATTCATTTGTCTGTAAGACCACCTATCCATGAATCCATCCATCCATGCATCCCTCTATCCTTCCAATCATCCATGCATTCATTCATTCATGAATCTATCATTCCATCCATGCATGCATACATCCGTGCATGCATGCATCCATCCATGTGTGCATTCATGCATGAATCCATCCATCCATTCATTCATCCATGCATCTATCCATCCATCCCTCCATCCATGCATCTATCCATCCATCCTTCCCTCTCTCCATCCATCCCTCCATCCATCCATCCCTCCATCCATCCATCCCCCATCCATCCAACCCTCCCTGTTGGGGGCCGAAACCTTGGAAAAGAGAACTTGGCCGCTCCCTAAACAAAGATTAGCCACCAGGATATTATGAAAATATATGCGTCACAAGATAATAGCTGAACTGTTACAGAGACAGACATCCTGTGCTGAGGACAAAAAAGCACAGACAAATCATGCTCCGGCCGTCATGTCCCCTTACGCAAATACCCCTCGTGACCCCCTCCGGACCCCTGTTCCGGCTTGTTCAGCCTATATATTCTGTATACTTTCCTTCAATAAACGAGACCTTGACAACAGTTCCTTGCTTGGTCTCCCTCTTCTTTCTCGCCCTTGGCCTATTTCAGGTAGCGCCTCTTCAGACCCTGGAATAACTTGGTCCCGCGGGACGGGATACCTCCCTCCATCCCTCCATCCATACATCCCTCCCTCCATCCCTCCAATTCATCCATCCTTCCATCCATCCCTCCATCCCTCCCTCCCTCCCTCCCTCCCTCCAATCATCCCTCCATCCACCTGTCCATCCATCCATCCATCCCTCCATCCATCCATCCCCTCCATCCATCCCTCCATCCATCTATCCCTCCATCCGTCCATCCCTCCCTCCCTCCCTCCCTCCTCCATCCATCCTCCATCCACCCATCCATATGTCCATCCATCCATCCCTCCATCAACCATCCATCCCTCCATCCATCCCTCCATCCATCCATCCTTCCCTCCATCCATCCTTCCTTCCATCCATTCCTCCATCCATCCATCCATTCCTGAGAAAGGAGATGGATGGGCACGTGGCAGTGGACAGAGGTGAGGGGACAGCCTGGGTCCTCTGATGGGCTTCTCAGCACGTGGGACGACTGGTGAGTGGCAGGAAGAGGAAGGGGAAGTAAGGGAAGGAGCCCAGATTTGGGGCAAGAGAGATGGAAAGAGAAAAAGGTCTGTATTCAAGACCTCATTCTTCAGAGGGACGGATATAGAATGACTGCACTCATTCGTGGGATAAAAATTAGCAGGAGACTATACTATGCGAGGCCAGGGAAACAAGGATCAGGAGGACTGGTCATTGGTTGGGGGGAGGGGGCAGAGGATAGTTAAGACAGAGGAGGGTCCAGTATGACAACAATAGTTGAAATGATCACTCTGCACAAGAACTGAATGCTGAAAGGAGGTAAAGAGATATGCATGATAGCCTTTCAGTATCTGTATTGAAAACTGTAATGCCCAAAAGAAGGGGGGGGGAGAGAAAGAGAAAGAGAGAGAAGGAGAGAGAGGGAGAGATAGAGAGGGGAGAGAGAGAGAGGGGAGTGAGAGGAGGGAGAGAGAGGAGAGAGAGGGAGAGAGGGAGAGAGAGAGGGAGAGATAGAGAGGGAGAGAGAAGGAGAGAGAGGGAGAGAGAGAGGGAGAGAGAGGGAGAGAAAGAGAGAGGTGCCTGTCATAGAGGCAGGCAAGAAAGAGAGAGATAGAGAGAGAGAACGAGAGAGGGAGAGAGAGAAAGAGAGAGAGAGAAGGAAAGAGAGGGAGAGAAAGAGAGGGAGAGAGAGGGGAGAAAAAGAGGGGGAGAGAGAGGGAGATAAAGAGAGGGAGAGAGAGGGAGAGAGAGGAGAGAGAAGGAGAGAGAGAGAAAGAGAGGGAGACAGAGAGGGAGAGAACGGGGGAGAGGAGAGAGGGGGAGAGAGAGAGAAGGAGAGAGAAGGAGAGAGAGGGAGAGAGAGGGAGAGAGAGGGAGAGAGAGGGAGAAAGAGAGGGAGAAAGAGAGGGAGAGAGAGGGAGAGATAGAGAGGGAGAGAGAAGGAGAGAGAGGGAGAGAGAAAGAGAGAGGGAGAGGGAGGGAGAGAAAGAGAGAGGTGCCTGTCATAGAGGCAGGCAAGAGAGAGAACGAGAGAGAACGAGAGAGGAGAGAGAGAGAGAGAAGGAGAGAGGGAGAGAAAGAGAGGGAGAGAAAGAGGGAGAGAAAGAGAGGGAGGAGAGAGGGAGAGAGAGAAGGAGAGAGAAGAGAGAGAGAGAGAAAGAGAGGGAGACAGAGAGGGAGAGAGAGGGAGAGAGAGGGAGAGAGAGAAGGAGAGAGAAGGAGAGAGAGGGAGAGAGAGAGGGAGAGAGAGAAAGAGAGGGAGAGAGAGAGGGAGAGAGAGTGAGAGAGAGAAAGAGGGAGAGAGGGAGAGAGAGGGAGAGAGAGAAAGAGAGGGAGAGAGGGAGAGAGAGGGAGAGAGAGGGAGAGAGAGAAAGAGAGGGAGAGAGAGAGGGAGAGAGAGAAAGAGAGGGAGAGAGAGAGGGAGAGAGAGAGAAAGAGAGGGAGAGAGGGAGGGAGAGAGAGAAAGAGAGAGGTGCCTGTCACAGAGGCAGGCTGGGTGGGGGGTAGTTGTATTGGGTGTAAGGAAACTGGGAACCATGGTGCTGGGAGATTACACTGGTGGAGGGACGGGTGTTGGAACACTGTATGACTGAAACCCAATCATGAACAGTTCTATCTCATGTTGATTCAATAAAAATTAAAACAGAAAGAAAGGGGGAAAAAAGAAAGAAAAAGACCTCATCCTTCTCTCTGTCTCCTCTCTCTCCCTCTGTTCTATTCACATCCTATTTACATAGTTTTAGATATCAGAAGTGACCCAGGATCACTGAGATTATTACAGGGTTCGGGGTGGGACCAAGGACATCCCCCTCGCCCCACCCAGGAAACAGAAGGAATTACAAAAGCTTTCGCAAAATTCCCCCTTTGCAGGGAGATCTGAAACATCTGACCTTGGTCCAGCATGTTATCTCTCATGTGGGGATAATCGAAGGCCACTGTCCCCTTGCTGCACATTTGCAAATTAATGACATGAGGGGGGAAAAAAATCCTTACCCTAGGGAGCATAACAAAGCAATTTCCAAATTAACTCTCAACTCTTCAAGAAAACTCGGTGTTTTGGGGCTGGAGCAATAGCACAGCGGGGAGGACGTTTGCCTTGCACGTGGCCAGCTTGGGTTCAATTCCCAGGATCCCATAGGGTCCCCTGAGCACCGCCAGGGGTAATTCCTGAGTTCAGAGCCAGGAGTAACCCCTGTGCATCGCTGGGTGTGACCCAAAAAAGAAAAAGAAAAAAAAAAAGAAGTCCAACACTCAACTTCCACATGTTCCACCCAGGCATCAGTGCATAAGCACACATGCGCTGTGTCTCGCGTGAAGCTAAAATGATGGCTCCCGTGAAAGGATGACTAAACTGTGCTGGGTCCACCTCTGCTTAAAATCTCCAAGCTTGAACAAAGGGATCTGCATTGCCTTCAAAAGCGGGGTGCATGCTGCCCGGCCCGGCACCAGGCTGTTTCACTCGGGATGCCCCAGAGGTGGGCAGGTGAGACCCTGCCCCACCCCAGGGGAACCCAGTCCCAGCAGCCGAAAACCTCCAGAACTCAACTGCTGCCCGGCTCATGGCTGTTTTCCACATGCTTGGGCTGAGCCTCACCCACAAGCGAACCTTTTTCTGGACCACTTGGCCACATCTGTGGCCGCATTAACACTTCATAGGACACGCCCTACCCACCCTCCAAGAGCACCGCACCACATTGGATGGGATTCAAAAATCGGAGGCAACCAGCCTAAGAGGGAAATATTCTATTATTTCGGTTCTATTTTGGGGCAGGGGTTGGGGTTCAGGATGGAAACACCCGAAATATGGTGGTGGGAAGGTGTCATGGTGGTGGGGTTGGTGCTTGAATATTAAATGTCATCAAATATTGCGAACTCGGGCTGGAGCCATAGCACAGCGGGGAGGGCATTTGCCTTGCACGCGGCCGACCCAGGTTTGATTCCCAGTATCCCATATGGTCCTCTGAGCACCGCCAGGGGTGATTCCTGAGTGCAGAGCCAGGAGTGACCCCTGTGCATCACCAGGTGTGACCCATAATGAAAAAAAATATTGCGAACTACTGTATCACTGTCATCCCATTTTTCATCAGTTTGCTCAGTGGGCGCCAGTAATGTCACTATTTGTCCCAGCCCTGAGATTTTTAGCAACCACTCCTTACTCGTCCTTCCCAATATTGGAGGCTTTTTCAGGACCAGCGAATGAGGCCCGTTATTGTTACGGTTTTCGGCATATCGAATACGCCGATGGTAGCTTGCCAGGTGCTACCATGTGGGGAACTACTGTATAAAATTTTAAAAATTAAAAAAAAAATGAAAGCAAAAGGCGGGTGCCTGGCCTGCAAAGAAATGGATGATCTTTACCTCTGGGGAACGGAGTCTTAAACATTAAGTGGGTTGGCTAAATAAAATGCAGGCGTGAGGGGCTGGAGCTATAGCACAGCGGGGAGGGCGTTTGCCTTGCAGGTGGCCGACCCGGGTTCGATTCCCAGCATCCCATAGGGTCCCCTGTGCCCTGCCAGGAGTGATTCTTGAGTGCAGAGCCAGGAGGAACCCCTGAGCATCGCTGGGTGTGACCCAAAAAGCAAAAAAAAATATGCAGGCTTGAAAGGAGTAACGGAACCCTCTCTTCAGCCCCTGCAAAAGGACGATCGGGAGATGGGAGTCAGCCACCTGCTCTTTTGCTCACAGGGGACGTCTGGATGCACGCGGCAGGGAAGTCAGTTGGCGTGAGCAGTGGGGCTACTCCACACGGACACACTTGGTGGGTTTGTGTTTATCAGCACAGCCTCTCTGCGCCGCCAAGGGCATTAGATCTAATCACTGTCACTTTCTCTCGGGGAACAGTCACCTCGGCAAGGAGACATTTTTGTTCTCACCTCTCCCGAGGTGGGAAAAGAACCCATTAGGCATGCGGCAGGATGGGGGGGGGGCCTCCCACTCAAAACGGCAACCTGGCAACTCCATTAGACACCCGCAGTTGCCTGCGAGTCTCGAGAAAGAAAAGAAGATGGGTGGGAGTGAGGGGCTGGAGGGGGGACACGGGATGATGTCAGTCCTGGGGTCCCCAGGGCCACTTTCTGCTTTTAGAGCAAGACCATCGGGAGATGAGAGCCAGCCTCCTGCTCTTTTGCTCACAGGGGGGTCCTGCATCTCCCCTGCTGTATCTTCCCCTCCTCACGACGTGCAGGGGTGGAGGAGAGAGGGCCAGACCCCCGGCGTTTGCCAGTAATGGACACATAATCGTCCTTTCCAGGAAGACGGAGAAAAGGAGCTAAATTAGAGAACTGTTCCCCACTCGGGGCCTCAGGATGGAGAAGAGCCAAAACTCAATCCAGCCGCGCCATTTCCCACCTTGCAACTGCATCTGCGGGTCCTGAGTGCCAATGATGATTTCAGCCCCAATGACGTGTCCCCCCCCCCCAGTGCCAGCAACACCAACACCACCCCCCCACCCCCACCACCTCCCGTCCCCAGTTCCAGTTTGCATGTGCCTAGTTGCAGAACAGAGCTGAGAGGGTCAGCAGAGGTGGTCAGCACATTAGGGCTATCCATCCATCCATCCCTCCCTCCCTCCCTCCCTCCATCCATCCCTCCATCCTCCATCCATCTCTCCATCCATCCATCCCTCCATCCATCCATCCCTCCATCCCTCCATCCATCCATCCCTCCATCCATCCATCCTCCATCCCTCATCCATCCATTCCTCCATCTATCCATCCATTCCTCCATCCATCCATCCCTCCATCCCTCATCCATCCATTCCTCCGTCCATCCATTCCTCCATCCATCCCTCCCTCCCTCCATCATCCCTCCCTCCATCCCTCCCTCCCTCCATCCTTCCCTCCCTCCATCCCTCCCTCCCTCCATCCATCCATCCATCCTTCCCTCCCTCCATCCCTCCATCCATCCTTCCCTCCCTCCATCCCTCCCTCCATCCATCCCTTTTGCATCCTTTCTCTGGGCTTGGATGAAAATTGCTAAAGTGAGCCTTTTCGGGGCTGGATCTGCTGGGGGAAAACTCAGCAGAAAGCAGTCGAGCAGAGAGAGCGCGGAGAAGCCCGCCTAGCCGCCTGTGTGCACCGAGACACTTGTCACCTGGGCATCCCAACAGCTGCAGGCAGGGCGCAGGGGAGGGGGGAGGGGGAGGGACGTGAGGCAGCCACTTTTGAACCTTTTCAAATCAAACCCCCCTTCCCCCTCCCTTGCAAGAGAAAAGGCTGTTTGGAGAAATTTGGGCAGGGCTAGCGGCTTTTGTCCTCTTTGTCACAGAGGCAAATTTCCTCCAGCTATTTTAGAAGGAGGGGGTGGGTGGGCATTGGCCGGGAAGCTTAGAATAGGCCGCTTCCAAGAAAGATGGAGGGGGCAGGGGGGGGTGGGCACAGACAGCCTGGAGAAGGGGTGGGGAGAGGAAGGGGAGGAAGGGGAGAGAACCAGGGAAAGGGGGGTCCCGAGGGGTCGGGTAAAGAGGACAGCAGGAGGGCATTTGCCTTGCCCGCGGCCGACCTGGGTTCAAATCCCAGCATCCCATATGGTCCCCGAGCACCGCCAGAGGTAATTCCTGAGTGCATGAGCCAGGAGTGACCCCTGTGCATCGCCCGGTGTGACCCAAAAAGCAAAAAAAAAAAAAAAAAAAGAGGACATGACAGAAAATGGATCAAAAGGAACTGAAAGGAACCGGGAAGAAATATGCGGCCAGGGGGAAAGAGAACAGAGGAAAGGATGACCGTGCTCGTCGGTTCAGGAGCTAGGGGGACAGGAAAGGGGAGAAGCCCCCCACCCCAGAGACCCTTCTAGGAAGTCAAGAAGCATCACCCCTACCCTCTGGGTCTGACTCAAGTTCCCTCCAATCAGGGGCTACAGAGCCTTCCGCTGTGTGAGCTGTGTGTGTTTGTGGACTCTGGGGGGTGGGGGTGGGGTGGGGTGGGGGGTGTGTGTGTGTGTGTGTGTGTGTGTGTGTGTGTGTGTGTGTGTGTGTGTGTGTGTGTGTGTGTGTGTGTGTGTGTGTGTGTTGCTGTGGTTTGTGTGTGTGTCTGAGAGTATGAAGGGGGTGTGGACGGGTTCAACTCTGGGCTGACAACTCTAGCATTCATAGATGTTAATTCCTCCTCCGTAAAATTGGGAATTTTCTAGCAGACAGACTTGTCCTGCCTCTCCCACTTCCTAAGGATGGGGCAAAAAAATCTAAATTCTCGAGACCAGTGTGACATCCGGTGGGACCCACTGGCATCATTGATTAAGACCCTTTATTTATTTATTTATTTATTGCTTTTTGGGTCACACCTGGTGATGCTCAGGACTGACTCCTGGCTCAGCACTCAAGAATTACTCCTGGCAGTGCTCGGGGGGACCCTATGGGATGCCGGGAATCGAACCCGGGTCAGTCACGTGCAAGGCAAAACGCCCTCCCCGTTATGCTATCGCTCCAGCACCAAAACCCTTTATTTTTTTCCCCTTGCTTTTTCCGGTCATACCCGGCGATGTTCAGGGCTGACTCCTGGCTCTGCACTCAGGAATCACTCCTGGCAGTGCTCGGGGGGACCCTATGGGATGCCGGGGATTGAACCTGGGTCGGCTGCATGCAAGGCAGACGCCCTCACCACTGTGCTATTGCTCCAGCCCCCGACTAAAACCCATTTTGCATTTGCGTTTCTTCTGCCCTGTCTCAGGATCTTTCCCTTCCTCTCTTCTACTGCCCTGGGGTCTTCCGCTAAAGCAGAGGTGGCCGGTGGCCGGCCTGGGGCACCCTGAGGTCCCCAGAACCATGTGGCCCAGCCCCAGTGCATGCTGGGACAGGCACAGGCAGTTCTCATTGGTTTCCATCCTCATGCCCGGCTCATTCATTCTGGCATCATTCATTTCATCACCGGTCACTGAGGCTGGGGGGGAGGGGCGGGGGTAGCTCCTTCAGTTACTTCATGAGCAGATAAAATGAGCTCCCTGGATGACGCCGGGCGCGCAGCAAGCCCCCCGCGATCACGGGGGAATTATTCTTCACCTCGTTGTTCCCTCCTGGCGCCAAACACGATTGCCAAGACACAGAAGGTCATCGGTAAATGTTTTTAAAATGAATGATGGATGGGTCCACTAGTGGAGGCACTAGGAAGACAGATGGGTGAACTTGGGGAAAGGACACGAGGCTGGATATTCAGTCCAAATAAATATATATATATTTAAATATAAATATATTTAAATTTATATTTATAAATAAATATAAAATATATAAACATTTTAAAATATAAATATATATTTATAAATATATTTATTTATATATAAATGATCATATATTTATAATTATAAATAAATATGAAGTATATAAATATTTATATTTAAAATATATATTTATAAATATGTAGATATATTTTATTTATATATGAATATGTTTTTTATATTTTTATATATATATTTAATGCCTCCCTTACTGCACTCATTTGTGGAGTGTAGAATAACATCCCATGAGGTTGACACCCAAGGATGGTATATACAAGGGCCAGGGGGATTGCCCCATAGCTGGAAGCCTGCTTCATGAGCGGAGGGGAGAAGGCAGATGGAATAGAGAAGGGATCACTAAGAAAATGATGGCTGGAGGAACCAGTTGGGATGGGAGATGCGTGCCGAAAGGAGATAATGGACCAAACATGATGACCTCTCAGTGTCTGTGTTGCAAGCCATAATGCCCAAAAGGGGGGCTGGAGCGATAGCATAGCGGGTAGGGCATTTGCCTTGCACGCGGCCAACCCGGGTTCGAATCCCAGCATCCCATAGGGTCCCCTGAGCACCGCCAGGAGTAATTCCTGAGTGCAAAGCCAGGAGTGACCCCTGTGCATCGCCGGGTGTGACCCAAAAAGCAAAAAAAAAAAAAACAAAAAACAAAAAACAAAACATAATGCCCAAAAGGAGAGAGAGAGTCTGGGGAATATTGTCTGCCATGGAGGCAGGGGGAGGGTGGGAAAGGGGGGGTATACCCGGGATATTGGTGGTGGGGAATGTGCCCTGGTGGAGGGATGGGTGTTTGATCATTGTGAGATTGTAACTCAGACATGAAAGCTTGTAACTGTGTCATGTTGATTCAATAAAATAAAAATAAATAAATATATATATTAAAAAAAAGAACTTCTGGGGAGTTGAGCAATAGCACAGAGGGGAGGGCATTTGCCTTGCACGCGGCCGACCCAGGTTCGATTCCCAGCATCCCATATGGTCCCCTGAGCACCGCCAGGAGTAATTCCTGAGTGCAGAGCCAGAAGTAACCCCTGTGCATCACCAGGTATGACCCAAAAAGCAAAAAAAAAAAAAAAAAAAAAGAACTTCTGGGAGGAAAATCCTAAAACTAATCCACCCTGTGGATCCAGACGTCCCATGGGAATCCAGTTGGTCACAGCTCTAGTCCAGCGGTCGTTTCTGAATTGCATTACGCGCCCGGCCCATCTGATCTTTGAGGGATCAAGATGGGGAATAAGGCTGGGATGTGGCCAGGGAAAGGCCAGGCCGGGCGAAAAATCCAATTCTGTCTGATTAAAAAATATGGACTCCTGGCACTGGGGTTAGGAGTTAGCTTTGCAGGTGGCCAAATTCGGTTTGGTCCTTGGCATGAGATACGGTCTTGGAGCATCTCCAGGAGTCATCCCTTAGTATCCAACCCGGAGGAAGCCCTGAGCACAGTCGGTTTTGTCCCCAACCCACCGGCCCCATGCAGACTTGCTGTGCAAGCAGCATCTCACAATCACACACACACACACACACACACACACAGACAATTTTTTTAACTTCACAACAGATTCTTCAAAGTCAAAACTGAGCATTTTTCTAAGGCACCCGAGTCCCCAAAGACAGTTCCTTTCCCTTTTCAACCTCAGCAGGAGTCTTCACCGTGCCCCTCCACCCCACCCCACCCCACACCAACCCCCCACCTGCCCCTGGCAAGTTGAATGGGCAGGAACTGAAAGAAAAGGGAGAGATTTTCTATAGCATCCTCCCCAGCCCTCTCCCTGGGCTTTGGTTCAAAGGAATCTGGGATGGTGGGGGGTGGGGGGGTAGGGAGATGCAGGTAGGCGGGACCAGCTGGCTGAACAACATCCTCATAGGCGCTTGCCTCTCTCCATCCTCCAATCCTGTGAGCCAGCACGCAGTGGCGGGGGAGGGAGGGTGCTCTTCCCTCTGGGAAGACTGAGGACTTCAAAAGGGAGCACCCCCGCCATGCTAGAGGCTGCTCGTGCAAAATTGGAGCAGGGTGTAATTAAGTAAGAGGCTGGAATCGAGGCCAACAAGGGCCTCCTTTCTGCCTGGCCAAGTGCATGAGAGGGGGTGGGGAGATAAAGCATAGGAAAAGCAAGAGGCACATGTAGGGGAATAGATGTTCCGAGACCACAAGTCCAGGTCCAACCGGGATAAGACACAGAAGAGTCGAGGGGGCTGGAGTGATAGCACAGTGGGGAGGGCGTTTGCCTTGCACACAGCCGACCCAGGTTCAATTCCCAGCATCGTATATGGTCCCCTGAGCACCAATAGGAGTGATTCCTGAGTGCAGAGCCAGGAGTGACCACTGAGCATCACTGGGTGTGACCCAAAAAGCAAAAGAAGAAGAAGGAGAAGGAGGAGGAGGAAGAGGAGGAGGAAGAGGAGGAGGAGGAGGAGAAGGAGGGGGAGGGGGAGGGGGAGGAGGGGGAGGGGGAAGAGGAGGAGGAGGAGGAGGAGAAGGAGGAGGAGGAGGAGGAGAAGGAGGAGGAGGAGGAAGAGGAGGAGGAGGGGGGGAGGGGGAGGGGAGGGGGAGGGGGAGGGGGAGGGGGAAAGGGAGGAGGAGAAGAAGAAGAAGAAGGAGGAGGAGGAGAAGGAGGAGGAGGGGGGAGGAGGAGGAGGAGGAGGAGGAGGAAGAAGAGGAAATGCAGACAGAGAAGTTTACAGTGCTCTTACGAGCACCCCCTAATCCTCTGAGTTTATCTTTAACCTTTCTTTTGTGCTTTACCTCTCACTGTCAACTATTCTCCAAGTCAGGGTTGGTTACTTAAAAGTCAAACCTCCTGTATGGTGTTTATAGTGAATTACTTGCTTTCCTCTTTCCCCTATAACCTTTTCACATTTTACTCTAGAGCAATGTTCTATGCTTAAACACAGAAAGACTGTGCTCCTCATATTTGGGAGTTGATTGACTTATGAAATATAAACATAGTTAATAAGTTTATTAATAAGTATAATAATAATATTATACTTATAAACATAGTTAATAAGTTTATTTATAAGAACCAAT
This sequence comes from Sorex araneus, assembly GCF_027595985.1. Lineage (NCBI taxonomy): Eukaryota > Metazoa > Chordata > Mammalia > Eulipotyphla > Soricidae > Sorex > Sorex araneus. The sequence goes on from NC_073313.1 coordinate 164,204,470, forward strand.
AACTCCTCAGTAATGGTAGGCAACAATTTTAATACGGTATAATGCTAAATAGACCATTGACTTAATTTAAAAGAAATAGGAGCATTTATAAAAATGAAAGTTTCTAAGAGTAAGAATAATTGTAGCTATCAGATACTTGTGACAGGAGTTAATGTATTGGATGAAAAAAAAGGAATTTTTTTTTTGTTATAAAGTATTGGGGCTCGAGCGACAGCACAGTGGGTAGGGTGTTTGCCTTGCATGTGGCCGACCCGGGTTCGATTCCCTCTCGGAGAGCTGGGCAAGCTACCGAGAGGATCCTGCCTACACCGCAGAGCCTGGCAAGCTATCTGTGGTGTATTTAATATGCCAAAAACAGTAACAGCAAGTCTCATAATGGAGACATTATTGGTGCCCGCTTGAGCAAACCGATGAGCAATGGGATGACAGTGACAGTGACCGTGATATCTACTCCTGTAACAGGGACTTGACTCACGCTTCAGTTGCTGTAATTCATAACACCCCAGAAAGTGGGGTTCTCATCATGGAACTTGGATAGACCTGAGTGAACAGCCAAACTACCCCAGCCTTGAAATGGAATAGTCTAAAAAACATAAAAGCCTGGTCTTGATGCAAGCCTTTATGACTTAAGAGACAGAACCCCCCTGGCGAAGGAAGCGCTAAAACAGCCTGAGGACTTATTCTGGGATTTATGGTAAAAAGTCCACTGGCCTTTCCCGTGGAGCCCAGAGAAACAAGCTTTGGGATCTATATCTCTTACTGTGTTTATCCAAATAACTGCAAGTATTAAGGAGAAGTAAACTTAATTGTTTAATATTTACTCGTAGCCAGGGAAAGAGAAAAAAAGCAATATAATGCTTGTCGCCCCTGGGTGAATCTCTCATAGCCCCGGGGAGATATAGAACATCTCTTTGAGTTAATCCCGCCCAGGAGAATTGCCTCCACCGAAACACTTTGCCTCTGTAAGTGACCAATCACACCTACGTGTAGTCCTAAACTTCAAGCCGCCTCAGATGTGCTATAAATATCTAACAGCTCTGCATTCAATGGGCTCATTTTGGCCATCAGTCTGGGGTCCCTCTTCTCTTGGTTCCTTCACTAGGGACGCTGGGGAGGTGGTTCTGGGGCACTGAACACGCAGCACACCCTCATTTGAACCCACACACACCAACATGAATATCACGGTCACTGTGTCACTGTCGTCCCATTGTTCATCGATTTGCTCGAGCGGGCACCGGTCACGTCTCCATAGTGAGACTTGTGGTGACTGTGTTTGGCATCTCGAATACGCCACGGGGAGCTTGCCAGGCTCTGCCGTGCGGGCGGGATCCTCTCGGTAGCTTGCCGGGCTCTCTGAGAGGGGCAGAGGAATCGAACCCGAGTCTGCCACGTGTGAGGTAAACACCCTACCTTGATCCAGCCCAATAATAATGATAATCAAATGAAAATCTAAAAATGCACAATTCAATCAATAGCTGCATGAGTGCATTAGAACTCAGGAGATACTCAACAGATTTATTGCTGGTGATAAAAAATAATAACATGAATATATTAATGTATATACATTAAGGGCTGGGCTAGAGCAATAGCACAGTGGGTAGGGCATTTGCTTTGCGTACGGCCGACCCGGATTTGATTCTTCTATCCCTCTCGGAGAGCCCGGCAAGCTACCAAGAGTATCCTGTCCGCATGGCAGAGCCTGGCAAGCTCCCCGTGGCGTATTCGATACGCCAAACACAGTCACAGTAAGTCTCTCAATGAGAGACGTTACTGGTGCCCGCTCAAACAAATCGATGAACAACAGGATGACAGTGTGACAGTGCTACAGTGCTATATACATCCAGGCGTGAATGGAGCACGTGTGCACTCAGAAACTTGTACACATATACACACCTGTTCACATGCACATATGCACTATGCATAGCTCTCTACACACAAGTACACATGCGTGCACATGCATCAAAGAAGCGATCTCATCCCGTCTGTTTCAACACTCATGCCCTAACCACCACCCCAAAGTGCTTTCTTGTATCACTTCAAATGGTTTCGGTTTTGTCCTTTGAGTTCCTCTGTGCGTGTACGGTTTTAGATTTTTCTCCCAACTTCTTTCATAAAAAGGAAAAAAAAATAAAGAGAGGGTAAAGACTAGAATGAACACTTGGCAAAACATTCGCCCTCTCACCTGAGAGAGTTTGTCAGCTTCAAACGTACAGGGGTGGGGACAGAGGGGCACTCGGCTAAATGTCTCACAGCATCTGCAATCCGTGCCATCCTGCCTACACATGACTAACCACCATGGGGGACTTTCATCAGGACCACTGCTGACGGCCAGCGCGCTCTGGGGCGCTGGGGCATGCTTCAATGACAGTCATTCATCAGCTCCCACACTGAGTGACATTGAAGGTTTTCCTCCCGGAGATCTCCACTTGTCGTCCACACAGCCCTCGGCCCCACAGATCCAAGGAGTCCCTCAAAGCTAGCCTGTGGCCCCCTTCTTTGTTCGCTCTGAATTTCGGGGACTGTGGCAGATCTGAAGTTGGCCCGGGAGAAAGATTCCCCAGGACGTCAAATCTGGGGGGTCCGCAAGGCACGGCGCAGAGATACATCCAAAGATTTCGCTTTTCCCCAATGTCGGGACGCTTGAGGGTCTGTGTGCTCACAGATCCATTATGAAAGGGAACAAAGGGATGGCCGGAACACAGAGGAGGGGTGACCTTTCGGAGGGAGAGGAAAAATGAAATGAGGGAGAAATGACACCAGAGATAAGAAATGGTCTCTGGGCATGGGATAACAAGGGAAGGGTTTTTCACGTGGCGAGAGCCACCTCCTAAGACTCCAACCCAGAGGTATGAGTTTGCAGTGACGTGGCTCATAGGCGATTATGGGATGGGGGGGCGTTACCGGCACGCTCTCCGCCCAGATAAAATCTGGAGCTGCCATGCGCAAAAAGGACCTTCTGCTCCCAAAGACTATGATCCGAGAGGTCTTCTAACCCATTTTGGCACCCAGCTCGGCTTCTTTCAAAAATGCATCTAGACTGTGAACTGAGCTAAAATATCAGAAATCCAAATCTGCGCGGCCGCGACACTCACGGAGTCCTCATTCTCAGCAATGGAAAACAAATTATTTTTTTTTTGCTTTTTTTGGGGGGGGTCACACCCAGCGATGCTCAGGGGTTACTCCTGGCTTTGCACTCAGGAATCACTCCTGGCAGTGCTTGGGGGACCATATGGGATGCCGGGGATCGAACCCGGGTTGGCCGCGTGCAAGGCAAACGCCCTCTACCCGCTGTGCTATCGCTCCGGCCCCTGGAAAACAAATTATTAAATGATGCCTTTTCAGCAGGCCTGATTGTTGGGGGGAAAATTCCAAACAATAATAGTGAGTTCTCTATTGAAATATTGAATGGATTCAAAGTATAGAGAGAATAAAGTGAAGATCATTAGCTACTCAGGTTGGGGGGTAGAGGGGGGGCATATTGGGATTCTTGGTGGTGGAACATGTGCACTGGTGAAGGGATGGGGGTTTGATCATTATATGACTGAGACTTAAAAAAAACAAGGGAAGGGATTTTTTTTTCTGATGTGAGGAAATTTTGATTCTTTTTTATTATTTTTTAATTCTTTTATTAATTCACCATGTGGGAAGGGATTTTTTTAAATTATTTTTATTTCTTTATTTTTTTTTAGCCGGAGCGATAGCACAGCAGTTGGGCATTCACCTTTCACGCGGCCGACCCGAGTTCGATTCCTCCGTCCCTCTCGGAGAGCCCAGCAAGCTACCGAGAGTATCGCACCCGCGTGGCAGAGCCTGGCAAGCTCCCCGTGCGTATTGAATATGCCAAAAACAGTAAGTCTCTCAATGAGAGACGTTACTGGTGCCCGCTGGAACAAATCGATGAGCAACGGGATAACAGTGACAGTGATTTTTTTTTTCTGTTTCAGTCACACCTGGTGATGCACAGGGGTTACTTTACTCCTGGCTCTGCACTCAGGAATCACCCCTGGCAGTGCTTGGGGGGACCCTATGGGATGCTGGGAATCGAACCCGGGTCGGCCACGTGCAAAGCAAGCGCTCTACCCACTGTGCTATCCCTCCAGCTCCAAGGGAAAAGTTTTTCTATTTAGCCAAAAGGGGGCAAGATAAATAACTCAGCTCTCCAGAGTCGGGGGGCCACCACTGTTCTCTCTACTCCAGGATTCTTAGAAACCCTCAGAAGTCAGGACGCTCCTGGCGGCAAATACCCGAGCATTCAATCGAAGAAATGAATTCAGGCCACTGCCGAAACGCAGGGGCAGGACATAAAACATTCATTTCTATAAAATTGAAACAATTTATCTTCCATTCTTGAGCAGATGGGAGGGTAAATTGAGGTTGATTTTTTTTTTTTTCTTTTCCACCCTGGTGATCATGATGGGGAAAAAAAAAAAGGAACGTGCCCGCCTGGGGCACTGTCTGAAAGAAGCATCTGCAGGTCGGGATGGATGGAGGAAGTTCAGAGATTCAGGTGATCGCTGAAGTCATCTCCTCCTCTGTGGCCCCTGGGTACTTGGGGACACAGGGCCATGGGGATGAATCCTCAGGGTGGAGATTCTAAATGGACACTTGGGGGGCCAGAGAGATTGCACAGCGGGGAGGGCACTTGCCTTACATGTGGCCGACTCCCCTGCACCCTACATGGTCTCCCAAGCACTGCCAGGAGTGATCCCTGAGTGCAGAGCCAGGAGTCAGCCCTGAGCACTGCCAGCTGTGCTCCCCGCCCCCCCCCCCCCAAGCCTGAATGGACACTTCTCTGTGGCTGATACTTGACTTGGTGGGTTGCCCTGTTACCCTGTGAATTCTCTTGTAAATATTCCCCGGGTGGAGAGGGCTCCCAAAGCCATTTCCTCACCCCTGCATTCTGCTCTCCCCTACTCAGGAAACCCTCACCCCCTCTTCCTGTGAGCTGCTGCCTGCATTCTGGCTTTGCAAGGATTTGTACGTCAGCTAGAAAAGGACCACCAGGCCCTGGAAGCGGAAGTACATACCCACAGAGAGAGAAAGCATCTTCAAGACACCCCCCCGCCCCGAAAGGTCACTTAGCCGACCCCTGGTGGGACCCCCCCACCCTGGGAGACCGTGATGGAGATATAGGTCTGTTCTCAGGATGAGCCTATGCAGTCGAGAAAGTGGACCAGCCTCAAAGGTTTGCCAAGGGCACCCACTGCCTCAACTGGGCACAGCTGGCCCAAGACAGTCATGTAGACCAGAAGGGGTGGGTCACCTGCGGAAGTGGACCCTTACTTTCAGACCTCCCAGGCTGCTGCAAGGGTGCCCTGGATCTCTGGACACAGCTGCCCTCCCAGCTGGGAATCTTATGGTTTTTTTTTTCCTTTTTGGGTCATACCCGGCGAGACACAGGGGTTATTCCTGACTCAGGCACTCAGAAATTACTCCTGGCGGTGCTCGAGGTACCATATGGGATGCTGGGAATCGAACCTGGGTCAGCTGCGTGCAAGGCAAATGCCCTCCCTGCTGTGCTATTGCTCCAGCCCACGCAGCTGGGAATCTTATGATACGCAAAGGATATTAATCAGGTCCACTTGACCGGACAGGCCCCTTTGGGTGAAAAATGGGTCAAGCTGGCATTGTTCTTCATTGTGGGGCTCAGTACAAGAACTAAGGTATAGAATCAACCTAGGTGTCCAGCGACAGGTGAATGGATTATGAAGATGTGGTACTTACCACCACCACCACCACCAACACCACCACCATCATCATCATCATCATCACCATCATCAGCATCATCATCATCACCATCATCATCATCATCATCATCATCATCATCACCACCACCACCATCATCATCATCATCATCATCATCATCATCACCATCACCATCACCATCCCGTTGATCATCGAATTTCTCGAGCGGTCTCAGTAACGTCTCCATTTGTCCTAGTCCTGAGGTTTTAGCAGCCTCTCTTTACTCGTCCTTCCCAATGGTGCCACATTGGAGGCTCTTTCAGGGTCAGGGGAATGAGACCCAGCATTGTTACTGGTTTTGACATATGGATACACCACGGGGAGCTTGCCAGGCTCTCCCATGCAGGCAGGAAACTCTCGGTAGCTTGCCAGGTTCTCCAAGAGGGAGAACTAGGCTATAAGATGTCTACCGGGAGCTTGGTTTTATAGTCTCTAGATGTTGGGCCTTGATGGGATTACATGGCTCCGGGGGCAGTTTCTGGGTGTGACCGCCTAGCTACTGGAAAATGGGGGATCTGGGTGGAAGAGGCCCAGTCCCGATCTGAGCAGGCTTGGAGATCTCAGCCCCGGGTCCCGCACACCTAGGTTCCTCTGCCGGTTCCTTCCTGCGTGAGTCACAATGGAATACTACGGAACTGTAAGGAACGATGCAATCATGCAATTTGCTGCAATGTGGTTGGAGCAGGAAGATCTATCTCAAGTTGAGTGGAGTAGGCAGAAGAAGAAAGACAAACACAGTACGATCTCACTTATCTGTGGTAGATAGAATACTGGGTAAGGAAATGAGTTGTAGTAAAAGTGGGGAGTTGTCTGCATCACCTTGACCCCAGTGTTTAAAGACGCGGACAGAAATGGAAAGAAATCAAGAGAGAAGAAGAGAACGGGAAGTAACCGAGGAGCAGGCATCTTGTCTACCGGTATTACGGGTGAGTGGTAAAGACATATGTCCAAAACACAGACTCAACAAAACTGAAAACAAGATCTAAAGAGCAACCACTGGAACTTTCCCTTGTTCCTGTCAAACTGACAGGTGGGGTGGAGAGAGGATGGGGATACGGGCACACAGCCAGAGGGAAGTTGACACTGATGGTGTTGGATAGTACCTGCCTAAAACGCAACTGTTAATAACTTTGTAAGTCACTGTTTTTTTTTTTTCTTTATGGGTCACACCCGTGGCTCTGCACTCAGGAATTACTCCTGGCGGTGCTCAGGGGACCCTATGGGATGCTGAGAGTTGAACCCAGGTTGGCCGCATGCAAGGCAAACGCCCTACCCGCTGTGCTATCACTCCAGTTCCTAAATCACTTTTTTTTTTTTAAATGAAAGCAATGAACAGAAAAAGAAGATGAGAGAAAAGTTGGGAGAATTCTTAAGCTGAGGGAGAGAAGTCAGCCAGCCAGTGGGGTTCAGGGAGGCAGCCTTCATAACCCAGGTCACCTTGATGGGATTACACGGCTCCGGGGGCAGTTTCTGGGTGTGACCGCCTAGCTACTGGAAAATGGGGGATCTGGGTGGAAGAGGCCCAGTCCCAATCTGAGCAGGCTTGGAGGTCTCAGCCCCGGGTCCCGCACACCTGGGTTCCTCTGCCGGTTCCTTCCAGGAAGACGGGTCTATGATTCAGGAAACGGTCTGATTAATTGAGTAGTTGTCGCCGAGTCAGGACAAGAAAGGCACAGTTTCTAGAAAGATCTGTAGCACTGTCGCACTGCCGTCCCGTTGCTCATCGATGTGCTCGAGCGGGCACCAGTCACGTCTCCATGGTGAGACTTGTTGTGACTGTGTTGGGCATCTCGAATACACCACAGGGAGCTTGCCAGGCTCTGCCGTGCGGGCGGGATCCTCTCGGTAGCTGGCTGGGCTCTCCGAGAGGGATACAGGAATCGAACCCGGGTTGGCCGCATGCAAGGCAAATGCCCTCCCCGCTGTGCTACCGCTCCAGCCCTAGAAAGATCAGGCGTTGGGAAATCGAGTTCCATCCGGGAGCTTAACTGCACTTTCTGACTTGTGTTGGCACTGGAGAGAGAGGGGCAAAGGCCCCATTTCCACGGACTCCTGGTGGCAGAGCCAACGGAGATGGAGGGAAAGGCAAAAAAAGGGCAGAAAACAACGCGGAACCGGGAGTGAAAGACACACACCAGCACCTCTCTGTGGTGCTGAGAAAGTTGGGAATAATGAGTCACAGAGACCCAGGCACGGAGCCAAGGACAGTAATGAAAAGAGAACTAATGGGGAGATAATCCCATTTGTGCCCGGTGTGACACAGGCAGGGCTGGCCCCAGACAAGAGACGTCGGGGCCGGAGGGCAGAGGGGCAGGATGCCCAGAGATAAAGGGGCAGCTGGACCTGGTGAGAGGTGGCCCGGCCACCGGCCAGACAGGTGCGAGAGGAAATCCAAGCCAGAAACGAAGTCAGGACAAGAAAGACGAGGCGAGGGGCTGGAGCGATAGCACAGCGGGGAGGGCGATTGCTTGGCACGCGGCCGGCCCGGGTTCGAGTCCCAGCATCCCATAGGATCCCCTGAGTACCGCCAGGAGTGATTCCTGAGTGCAGAGCCAGGAGGAACCCCTGAGCATCGCTGGGTGGGACCCCCCAAAAAATAAAGAAAGACTAGGCAGTCCCATCTCTCCGCTGTCTGGGCCCACCGGGAGAATTCGGAGCACGCCACAGAGGGCCCGATGCTCTGGCAGAGACCCGGGCTTGGACTCAAGTTGACTCCATTGTCTACACCACAGCCCGGCCTTGACTCTCTGCTCCTCAGATACCCACGTGTCAGGCTGGGCTCCAAGGGGGTCTCCCTGAGAGACCCCTGCCCCCTCTCCCCTCACCTCAGCACATAAAACCAAGTGACACAGCCAGCGACAGCCGTGGGGACACTCTGTGGAATTGGTCTCTGTCACCGCTGAGGCTCAGATGTCAGAACAAATCACCAGCCTCTTCCTTAGAATCTTCTTAGAATCTTCCATGGCGTTCTGGGAGGCCCCGGGGGGGCCACTTGGAATTTAATGAAACCTTTCGAAACCTATTCTCTCTCTCTCTCTCTCCCTCTCCCTCTCCCTCTCTCCCTCTCTCTCCCCCTCTCCCTCTCCCTCTCTCTTTTTCTTTCTCTCTCTCCCCCCTCCCTCTCCCTCCCTCTCCCTCTTTCTCTCCCTCTCCTCTCTCTCTCCCCCTCTCCCTCTCTCTCCCTCTCCCTCTCTCCTCTCCCTCTTTCTCTCTCCTCTCTCCTTCTCTCTCTTCCTCTCTCCCTCTCCTCTCCCCCTCTCTCTCCCTCCCTCTCCCTTTCTCTCCCTCTCCTCTCTCCCTCTCTCTTCCTCTCTCTCCCTCTCCCCTCTCCCTCTCTTTCTCTCCCTCTCCCTCTCTTCCTCTCTCTCCCTCTACCCCTCTCCCTCCCTCTCCTCTCTCTCCTCACCCTCTCTTCCTCTCTCCCTCTCCGTCTCTTTCTCTCCCTCTTCTCTGTCCCTCTCCTCTCCTCTCCCTCTCTCTCTCTCTCCCGCTCCCCTCTCTCTCCCTCTCTCTCTCCCTCTCCCTCTCTCTCTCCCCCCCTCTCTTTGCTTTTTGGCTCACACCCAGCGATTCTCAGGGCTGAGTCCTGGCTCTGCACTCAGGAATTCCTCCTAGTGGTGCTCAGGGGACCCTAGGGGATGCGGGGATCGAACCCGGGTTGCCGCGTGCAAGGCAGATGCCCTCCCCACTGTGCTATCTCTCCGGCCCCCGAAACCTAGTCTCATGGCCTTTCTTGACCGGCCCCCAAGCAGCACCCGCACATGTATTCGCTGCTTGGCCAATGTCCGCCCGTCCATCAATCCTTCCCTCCACCCGTGTCATCGATGAGAATGTCTGATGTGTCCTTTGCTGTCCCAGCGAACAGAAAACCCATGACTCGAATGGACAGTCCCTGGCTGTGTCACGAGGGGAATTAGAGGGGGGGGACAGTGGGTTCAGGTGGGAGATGAGGAAAGTCTCCTGTGATGGTGACAATGGCCTCCTTGTGCTGGGGGCTCCCTGGGGAGTGGGGTCACCCGTGGCTTTAGGGAATCCTACCCCAGGGGGTAACCCCACACCTTCAAGCACCCCCAGAACCTGGAATCTCACAGAACCTGTTTTGACCTTCCGTGTCCTGGTGCCTGGCCTGTAATGAATCCTGGCATCTCACCAGCTGCCCACCTGCACCCTGTCATCTGTCACCTGAGTGAGCTGATGTGACAGGTCATCACCCGCCCCCACAGCCACAGTCCAAGGTGCCCCCCCTGGGGCCCAGGAATGATGACCCGCCCCCCTCTCCAGCCACACACCGTGGGCACTGGGCACCTCATGCTACATGCTACGTTATCTTTGGCTTCAGAAACTTTTATCAACGGGATGATTTCTAGGAATCACCTTGATCTGCACGCGGCCGACCCGGGCTCGATGCCCAGCATTCCATAGGGTCCCCTGAGCACCGCCAGGAGGGATTCCTGAGTGCAGAGCCAGGAGTCAGCCCTGAGCATCGCCGGGTGGGACCCAAAAAAGCCGAGAGAGAGAGAGAGAGAGAAAGAGAGAGGAGAGAGAGAGAAAGAGAAAGAGAGAGAGATGGAGGGAGGGAGGGAGAGAGGGGGGTAGAAAGAGAGAGAGAGGGGGAGGGAGAGAGGGGGAGAGAGAGGGAGAGAGAGAGGGAGGGAGGGAGGGAGGAGAGAGGGGGAGAGAGAGAGGGAGGGAGGGAGAGAGGGAGGGAGAGAGAGGTAAAAGAGAGAGAGAGAATAGGTTTTGTTAATTTGTTAGATTTTCAAGGAAAATCTAATCTCAAGGGGCTGGAGTGTGTGTATGTGTGTGTGTGTTGAATCTTGTGTTCACTTCAGGATTGGTTTAGGTTATTTGGAAGGATCCAGAAAAGTGACGTGATGGAGAGGAAGTGTCCCAGCAAATGTACCGAGCCTTTGGACATCTTCTGCTGCCAGTTCTGGGGTAGAGAAACGAGACTGCGTGGCCAAATGCTTCAGGACACAAGAGCAGCTCCAGGTGGGGTCCTTCCCCTCTGCTTCGCCCTCCCCTCCTGCTGCCACTTGACCCCACCCCCAACCAGCCTTCTTACCCTGCCATGCCCAGCAGACTCGGCGTGTCCATCAGCTAGAACATTCCCAGAGCCACCTCCTGGTGAGCTGAGCTCCCAGTCCTGCTCACACCCCTGGAGCGCTATTGCACACCCCCGTACCTACAGGGAGCTGAGGAGACGCCACCTCTGAGACAAGCAAGGGCGCATGGGCGATAGAGTGTCAGAACCTGACCAGTGGGAGTCGGTAATGGTGCCAGGTGACAGGGTTGTGTGACAAACTGGCTTGCTCAACCCCCCACACTCACACTGGCATGTGCAACACTCCACAGTCTCCAAAATACCACACACTGCACGCTGGCAGTTACCACACAGTACACTGGGGCAAGTGGCCACTACACATATCCACACATGCATTACACACCTGTGCCCCCATCCACACAAAGGCAATGGACTCTACACACGTTTAGCTCACACATCAGAGAGACAGCCCATGTACACACACACACATTTACCATTGCACACTGGAGACAGCACACATATACTATACACATTTACCTCACACACAGAGAGACAGCACACATACATACACATTTACCTCACACACCAGAGAGACAGCACACATACATACACATTTACCTCACACACTGGAGAGACCAGCACATGTACACACACATTTACCTCACACACCAGAGAGACAGCACATATACACACACTGTTTTCTTTCTTTTACCTCACACACCGGAGAGATAGCACATATACACACATTTACCTCACACACCCGGAGAGACAGCACATGTACACACATATTTACCCTCACACACCGGAGAGACAGCACATATACATACACATTTACCTCACACATCAAGAGATAGCACACATACACACACACATTTACCTCACACACCGGAGAGACAGCACGTAGACACACACAGTTACCTCATACACCAGAGATAGCACATATACACACATTTACCCTCACACACCAGAGACAGCACATATAAATACACATTTATGTTACACACCAGAGAGACAGCACATATACACTACATATGTTTACCTCACACATCGTAGAGACAGTTGCATACACACACATTTATCTCACACACTGGAGACAACACATATACACTACACACATTACCTCACACACCCGGAGAGACAGCACACATACAAACACATTTACCTCATGCAGAGACAGTATATATACACCAGACATAATTATCTAAAATACCAGGTATATAGCATACATACAAAACACATGGTTTATCTCAAGCACCAAAGAGAAAGCATAAACACACTATTACATTCTTCACACATACACGTAGTACACACACTGTACATGCAGCATGCATGCATGATATACAAGCATAGTACACACTTTCTTTCTCTTCCTTCCTTCCTTCCTTCCTTCCTTCCTTCCTTCCTTCCTTCCTTCCTTCCTTCCTTCCTTCCTTCCTTCCTTCCTTCCTCTCTTTCTCTCTACTTTCTTTCTCTCTCCTGTTTTTCAGGTCACACCCAGCGATGCTCAGGGGTTACTCCTGGCTCTGCACTCAGGAATTACTCCTAACGGTGCTCAGGGGACCCTATGGGATGCTGGGAATCAAACCTGGGTCGGCCTCATGCAAGGCAAACGCCCTCCCCGCTGTACTTCCGCTCCAGGCCCAAATGGCTAAGTTTTTTGGAGGAGCCATTGGTCTAATTTTATCCTTGCCTCTAAGTCGGGATTATTATAACAAATTTTCTCTGGGCCTCATCACTTCGCTTTTCCCACCAGGAACTCAGTGGAACTGCTACTGGCCTAGGTTTTCTTGTGGGGGGGGGGGAGCGTAAATCTGAAGCAGGAAACATTCAACCTCTGACCTGCAGGAAGCACCTCCTGCTTCCTTCCAGAATGTCAGAGAAGAGACTTGGCACAATCGGCGCTCCCAGTGACTCCCCCAACTCCCCCAGTCTCCGTGACTAGGGCTGGCAATCTGCCAGCCCCTTCCCAGCCACGGCGACAGTCTGCACATTCAAATCAACTTCGATTCACTTTGGAAGAACCATTCAAACAAACCTCGCGTCAGACTTCTGGTTTAAATCAAGACATGCAGCATTTCCCACTTTTCGTCCCCCCCCCCACCCCCGCTGTCATTTTCGGAGGTGAAGCAGTCAGCTGTCTGGCACTTTTTAAAAATATAGAGAGAGATCGAAACTCAGCTGCTTATCATCTTTCCCACTGTCCCCCCCGCACCGGCACCCCTCCGAAAAGTCGCTCCGTGATCGTATTAGTGTCCAGAACGCGACTGCGTAGACAGACATGAGCAGAATAATGGGAATTAGGGCTGGAAGCGACAGGCCAGATCTCGGTGTCTGTTTCCTGGGGCTAACGTGTCTGTCAGCCTTAGAGGCACCACTTGAGCCTGTCTTGTTCTCAACAACACGGGCACGCCCACAGCCCGCTCCTTTCCCCGGAGGCTTGTCTATACCCCAAGATGGTTTCTACGCAAGCCAGACAAAGCGGGTGTAATTCTCCACAGTGCAAGCCTGTCCCTGTTCCCAGCATCTGTCTACAGGGCTGGGGATGGGGACCTTTCAGCCACCAGCCGGCCACCAAATCCGTCCGATCGCCACACGAAGCCTGCCTGGACCACGAGGGGTGGGGAAAAAAGCAAGCACGCAGGCTTGGAGGGAACTCGGGGGTCTCGTGAGGGCGTTACGTGTTTGTGATTCCAGAAGGATCCGTCAGCGGAGTCTCAGCCTTCACCGCAGCTAAATTCAGCAGCTGAATGAAGAACAGCAGAACCAGGACACCCTCCGCCCCCCCCCCCCCAAGCAAGCAAAACCACGCCACGTTCATTATCAGTCTAGACGGAACTCTATTAGCCAAAGCTCTCAGTCCTACCCCTCTATTTGTCAGCAAGAGGTCTCTCAGGAGGGAGTTCCCCTTCTCTAAGCATCTTTATTTTATTTTATATCATCTCCTGCCCCCGCGCCAGGCTGTCTTCACTGGATCCCCTCAGCGGGGGGTGGGTTGAGTTTCCCTCCCCGCCCCAAGCAAAGCCTTCGCAGCCAAAAACCTCCAGAACCCAGCCACAGCCATGCTCAAGGCCACTCTTCACACACTCAGACAAGCCTCACGCATGAAGAAACTGGCAGAGGAACCCAGGTGTGCAGGGCCCAGGGCTGATACCTCCAAGCCTGCTTGGATCGGGACTGGGTCTCCTCCACCCAGATCCCCCATTTTCCAGTAGCTTGGCAGTCACGCCCGCAAACTGCCCCCGGCACCGTTATGATCCCATCAACAGCCAAGATCCAGAGACTATAAAACAAAGCTCCCAGAAGAGAGCGATGCAGAATCTCACACGGCAGAGCCTGGCAAGCAACCGGTGGTGTGTTCGATATGCCCAAAACAGTAACAATAATGAGTCTCATTCCCCTGACCCTGAAGCTTAGGGATGAATGGAGATGTTGCTGACACCTGCTATAGGAAACTGATACAGTGACACAGTGATATAGTGATACAGTGATACAGTGATACAGTGATTCTTTTAGCGCAGAGAGGAGGGAAAGGGAGCATCTGCACTTGGCTGAGTGGAAAGACACGGAGTGGAAAGACATCTGCTCTTCAGCGCCCCCTAGAGGTGCCTGGTGGACCATACACAGCACCAAGAATGAAACTGACAATGGGAACTTGACCGCAAGTGCCTTATTTCCGGTACTGTCTCCCCCCCATCATTCTTTCTTCCCGTTCACAGCGCGTTTTCCTGGCACTCTGGCTTGCCCACGTTTTCCCACCCTCCAACTCCTCTGTTCCTTTCCCCTCACTTCAGTCAGTCTCTTCCGTCCTTAAGAGCCCTCCACCTCCACTCGTTCCGGAACATTCGCCCTCTTGTGCCATCTGGGGGCATCCATCATGCTCCGACTCAGTCATCAGCCGGCCAAGTTCTCTGAGTCGAGTTCTCCTGGCTCCCCCCTCATCCATCACTCCCCGGGCTCCTTTCATCATCTTTACCGTCTTCTCCCAACGCTCACTCATTTGTCTCCGAATCTATTGCCGCGCGGGTCGCCACAACGGCACTCAATATTCCAGGCTGGCTGTCTCATCAGACTCTCTCAGAAGACCCTGATCATTCCTCTGGGGGCACAAGCCCTCCATGGCAAGGTGAGAACGGAAGCGGTAACTCTCTGCCACCTTGTCACGCCAACACATTTCCAACCCGTTGCGCCAAGACGGATGTTCCCCAATGCGCAGATTGGTATTGAGTATTAGTTAACTCTATTCATCCCTTCTTGCTCCCGCCCTCCCCAGCACCAGATCGATGCAGAAAAGTAAGCTCTCAGCATGTGGAACATGGCAGAAAATCACCCTGAAGGCACACACAAGAGAAGGAATTTGATTTTAAGACTATGAAAGAATCCTTGCACGCGGCCGACCCGGGTTCGAACCCTGGCATCACCTAGGGTCCCCCGAGCACTGCCAGGAGTAATTCCTGAGTGCAGAGACAGGAGTCACCCCTGAGCATCGCCAGGTGTGACCCAAAAAGTCACTGTCACTGTCATCCTGTTGCTCATCGATTTGCTCGAGCGGGCGCCAATCACGTCTCCACGGTGAGACTTGTGGTGACTGTGTATGGCATCTCGAATACGCCACGGGGAGCTTGCCAGGCTCTGCCGTGCGGGTGGGATCCTCTCAGAGCTTGCTGAGCTCTCTGAGAGGGGCGGAGGAATCGAACCTGGGTCTGCCGTGTGCAAGACAAACATCCTACCCGCTGTGTTGTCGCTCCAGCCCAACCCAAAAGGTGAAAAAAAAGGAATGAAAGAAAAATGGACGGAAGGAAGGAAGCAAGGAAGGAAGCAAGGAAGGAAGCAAGGAAGGAAGGAAGGAAGAATGGAAGGAAGCGAGGAAGGAAGGAAGGAAGGAAGGAAGGAAAGAAGGAAGGAAGGAAGAATGGAAGGAAGGAAGAATGGAAGGAAGGGAGGAAGGAAGGAAGGAAGGGAGGGAGGGAGGGAGGAAGGAAGGAAGGAAGGAAGGAAGGAAGGAAGGAAGGAAGGAAGGAAGGAAGAAATGCTAAATCTCCTATTGTGTCTATTTTATGACATAAAATTCCGCCCAGGGGGGCCACTCCCAGCAGTGCTTAAGGGCTTACTCCTTGCTCCATGCTCAGTGATCATTCCTGGCAGGAATCTGGGAATCTGATGTGGTGAGGGAATTCCAGACCTGAGCTGGGGCTAGAGGCAAATCCCCTCCCCGCTGTGTTATCTCTAGGGCCCCACAGAAAACATTTCTTAAAAATTTGAAATGTCAAAATCTAAAGCAAGAGCCATGTGGACTAGCGTCGGCGCGCGCGCGCGCGTGTGTATAAATATCTGCATTTGTTGTTGATGTTTATTTGGGGTCTGACCAGGCCATGCTGGGGAAACTTACTCTGAGCTCAGTGCTCGGGGGCGGTGGCTGCTGGCAGTCCTCAGCCCAGGGAGGGTCTCTGGGCTGAGCACTGCCAGCCGAGACCCTCCATGGGCTGGGCACTTCCGCCGGTGAGCTATTTCCTGAGTGGAAGTCTATTCTCTTGCGCTCCTACAGGGAATCGCGTAAAAGTGCTCTTTTCCCTAACGTGACTCACACGTCACCCCCAGCAGCACAACTGAACCATCCCCAATGCCGTAATCTAAGTCCCACTAAATCCAGCAAAGGAGCAACTGGATTCTCAGCTCCTAGCTAGATTCTAGGGGGTCTCTGAGGCATCCCCCACACTCACAAAGGGAGACGTCAAGGGAATGGAGCAACTTAGAGATGCGGAGGGACTGTGTCCTCAAGGAGGCACTACTGAGATGATGACCTGGATGATTACCAACCAAGCCCAGCCCACCCTACCCTCCCCGACTCCCTTCCGCACTCGGGGTCCTCTCACTTACCCCTGGTTGGCACCCCATTCGTTCCGAATGCAGAGGTGCTTGTGAACTGGGTCCTTCATGTAACCTTCGTAACACAGACACTCGCCTGGCGGGCGGGGTGGGGAGGAAGAGAGAGAAGGGGGTTAGCGGGCACCCTCGGGGGTCTAATGAGCCAGTCAGTGCATTGTCCCCTGATCCTGCTTCCCCCACCAGGGAGAGAACAAGCACCCCTTCCCCTTCTCCGTTCCTCTCACAGTCAGGCAAGGGGGACTCTACTATCTCCAAAGCACCTTGTCTTTCTGTGCCTATATATTTATTGCCGCACTGTGCACAATAGACAAAATCTGGAAACAACCCGAATGCCCTAGAACAGATGACTGGTTAAAGAAACTCTGGTACGGGGGCGGGGGCGGCGACCCCCGCCCACCGCAGATACTTAAACCCACCTCCCCCACGTGTGCTTCCCTTTGGACCCTGCTGTGGAGCGAGCATGATGGAAGAGCCCAAGGAAGCACCCTTGGACTCCAAGCAGCCCACTGAACTAATTCCGGCATGGGACCAGAGACCCCACGGTGCGCTGAAACAGTGGGAACCGGGCATCCCCCAATTCTTTTAACCTCTCTCTCTCTCTCAACTCCTTCCTCCTGAGCACAGCGCAGGGTCCGCGGTTTTCCTGAGCGCAAAATGGAGACGCCGAGCCTCTCTCTAGGCTTCTCCATCTTATGAGCACCATAAAAGGGTAAAAGTTTGTAGTGATGTTATTTCTGGTTGTACTTTCCCTGGACTTTATACAGAAACCCAAAACCGGCCGCGCGACCTAATGTCATCTTAGCATCAGCAATATGTAATGGTTCCTTTTTAATGGGTCGGAATTTTGTGGGAGATCCTAACAAGAATAGTAAGTCTGTTGCTGAAATGTTGAAGGCAATCAAAGTGGTAGCCATCTCTCTAGACTGAACTAAGCTATATCCCCACGCCGGCTAAGAAGAAATTTTCTTCTTTCTCGGGAAGAAACGCGGCGTGTCGTCAACTACAGCGTGATGTCCATTAAGCAAACAGACCTGGTGGCATGGGAATGGGATATAAGGGGAAAAATTATGTACATGGAACAGTGGGACGCTGGTGGAATCTCGAGCCGGAGCCGATACCAGCGCAAGACCTTCGGTTCCAGAAACTGCTTGCAGACACTCTACTAGTCTATCAACTAAGCCAGAGTCCCACGCCTGCTGATGACGGGAAATAACCATCCTTTTTGGTTTTTTTCCCCTTGTCAGGCAGCGTGGCGATTACTAAACAGGCGTGAACTCGGTGGCGCGGGGCAAGGGGGAAAAAGAAAAGTTATGTAACAAACAGCGGGACTTAATATCTCTATATTCTTAGCAGTGAAGAACTATCAAATGCCTCCTTGGCAATAGGACTGCTTTTCTTTTTTGGGGGAAACCCCAACAATGGTAGTGAGTTGTGTGTTGAAATATGGAATGTAATCGAGATAAGGTGTAAACGAAGTGAAACTTATCATGTACAAGGGTGGGGACTGGGGAGGTGGGAGGGGGCGGCAGGTATACTGGGGGGTTGGTGATGGAAGATGGGCACTGGTGAAGGGAAGGGTGTTTGAGAATTGTATAACCGACATAATCCTGAGAACTATGTAACCCTCCACATGGTGATTCAATAAAATTAAAAAAAAAATAAAAAAAATAAAATGACAAATTTAAAAAAAAATAAAAATAAAAAAAATAAAGAAACTCTGGTACATCTACACAATGGAATACTACGCAGCTGTTAAGAGAGATGAAGCCATGAAATTTGCTTATAAGTGGATGGTCATGGAGAGTATCATGCTAAGTGAAATGAGTCAGAAAGAGAGGGACAGACATAGAAGGACTGCATTCATTTATGGAGTATAGAATAACATCACATGAGGCTGACACCCAAGGACAGTAGATACAAGGGCCAGGGGGACTGCCCCATAGCTGGAAGTCTGCTTCATGAGCGGAGGGGAGAAGGAATAGAGAAGGGATCACTAAGAAAATGATGGCTGGAGGAACCAGTTGGGATGGGAGATGCGTGCCGAAAGTAGATAATGGACCAAACGTGATGACCTCTCAGTGTCTGTGTCGCAAGCCATAATGCCCAAAAGTAGAGAGAGAGAGTATGGGGAATATTGTCTGCCATGGAGCAGGGGGAGGGTGGGAAAGGGGGGGTATACCCGGGATCTCGGTGGTGGGGAATGTGCACTGGTGGAGGGATGGGTGTTTGATCATTATGAGATTGTAACCCAGACGTGAAAGCTTGTGACTATCTCACGGTGATTCAATAAAATAAAAAAAAAAAAATTAAATGTAAAAAAAAAAAAAAAAACAGAGCACCTTGTCTTCCTGTTCCATGATGATCCTGAGCTCCATGCCTCATGCATTGTCCCCCCCACCCTCCGCCTCCATAGTAGATGATCAATAAACGAGCCGGAGAGCACAGAACTGCATCCATCACATTCTGCTTCTTTTGTCTGTCTGTCTTGGGGATGTACTCAGTGGTTGCTAGGGGCTACTCCAGAATTAGTGCTCAGGGGTCCATGTTGTGCAGGGGCTGGGAATCCTGTATGGGCTCTCTCTGTCCTTCCTCGAGTATTTTTAACTCTAGTTCCAGAAAGCTAGCACAGGCTGACCCTAGTCTGAATCCTGCCCTGCACAGGGTCCCCTGAGCACTGCCAGGAAAGAATCCCGAGCTCAGAGCTGGGAAGCAGCACCCAAGCACTGGTGGGTGTGGCCCCCACCCCCCCAAAAAAAAACCCTCAAATTTCCTTAGGCATTAATGCTGTGTGCCCTGGAGCAAGTAAGCTCCAGTTCCAGAAACACGAAAGAAAGGGAATGATTTTTAAGCTTCTTGCATCTGCAAATCAGATCAGAGAATTTCTGAGCATTACAAATACAGCCCCACCTTAAGAGGGCAGGGGGTGAGCAACTCACCGCCCCCCAGTCATGAGACACATGGAAAAGTGCTCTCTCTCTCTCTCTCTCTCTCTCTCTCTGGCGATGCTCAGGGCTGACTCCTGGCTCTGCACTCAGGAATCACTCCTGGCAGTGCTCGGGGGACCCTATGGGATGCCAGGGATCGAACCCAGGTCAGATGCGTTCAAGGCAAATGCCCTCCCCGCTGTGCTATCGCTCTGGCCCTCTAGGACACTTCTGAGTGTAGGGGGAGTGCTGAACGCTATTTCCTCTTGTCAAAAGATAAAAACCAGGGGCTGGAGCAATAGCACAGCGGGTAGGGAGTTTGCCTTGCACACGGCCAACCCGGGTTCGAATCCCAGCATCCCATATGGTCCCTCGAGCACTACCAGGAATAATTCCTGAGTGCATGAGCCAGGAGTGACCCCTGTGCATGGCCGGGTGTGATCCTAAAAAAACAAAAAACAAAACAAGATAAAAACCAACCCACGGAAAATGAGCAGGTTCCACGGTCCAGGGGGAAAGAGGGGAAGAGTGTCTGAGCCAGGCAGGGGCTTCGGGGCCCTGACCTCTATCAGTTGCTGTCCACTGGGCCTACCAGAGGACACTCACTGTGTGTGGAGTACGGACATGTGTGTTGCATGTATACATGTGTGTTGCGTGTGTGCAGTTTTTTTTTGTGTGCGGAATGCAATACCCGTGTGTTATGCGCATGTGTTTGCGTGTGTCACGTGTGTGCTGTGAATTAGTGTGATGTGTATGGTGTGCGTCCGCTGTGTGTGGCATGCCTGCACTTGTGTTAGTCACACGGGTTTCCGCGTGTGGTGTGCATGCTGTGAATGTGCGTGGTGTGTGTGTGGCATGCCTGCACGTGTGTTGTATGTGTTTGTGTGTGGTATGTCCTGTGCATGGGTGATGGGGGGGTGTGCATGTGTGTATGCTCACAGACACGACACAGCCCCGAGACCCCATGGCATGCAGGTCCCTCGGCATGGCTGGGAAAGCACACATATCAGCGCGGCATTTCCAAGGATGCTTGCCGGAGAGTGGCAAAAATAGCGTCCACTTGATTTGCATCCAGTTCCCACACTCGGCTCCAGGGAGAAAGACTTGTTTGGCGTGTGGGAGGCGATAACGTGTCTGAGCAATGAGTGGGTGGGACGGCCACCTCATCACTGTGCAGAAGGAAGCCGGGGGGAGGAGGGAGGCGGGCGGGGAGCCCAGGGCGGGCGCCCCATCCTGTCAACCAAAAGCTGAGTCTGGGGCACCCTTTCTTTTGTTTTTTGCTTTTTGGGTCCCACCCGGCGATGCACAGGGGTCACTCCTGGCTCTGCACTCAGGAATCACCCCTGGCGGTGCTCAGGGGACCCTATGGGATGCTGGGATTTGAACCCGGGTCGGCCACATGCAAGGCAAACGCCCTCCCCACTGTGCTATCGCTCCAGCCCCTGTGACACCCTTTCTTGGCCACCCCCCTGAAATCAGGATGCTGCACCTTCACTCTCGGCGCGGGTGGGAGAGGCCAGGTCTCAGCCCAGTGGATCTCCAGTCAGAAGTTCATTCACGGGAGGCCGGAGCGATAGCACAGCATTGGCCTTGCACGCGGCCAACCCGGGTTCGATTCCCAGCATCCCATAGGGTCCCCCGAGCACCGCCAGGAGTGATTCCTGAGTGCAGAGCCAGGAGGAAGGAACCCCTGTGCATCGCCGGGTGGGACCCAAAAAGCAATAAATAAATAAATAAATAAGTTCGTTCACGGGCATAAATGATGGGCACCAGCCCCCTGCGTGGATTTCTCAAAGTGGTCTCCATCAGGTGTGAGAAGGGGCATGTGGATGGGACCAGGGGGTGGCTCAGCCCCTCCAGGGGACCAGCTGTGCTCCCAGGTCCTGGTACAGAAGGTAGATGCATCAGCAACACTGTCCCCTGGACCATCTTGAGTGACAAATGTGTTGGCTCCAACAAGCCTGGAACCACAAGACAGCCCTGCCCCCGTCTATCCTGTCTCTGATCTCATGGACGCAGACTGGGTCTGGGGTCGCCACGGGACTCTGGCCAATCGGGTCCCTTTTTCAGGGCAAGACCCATCCACACTGAGAAGATGTCGATGCCGTCCTCACTCGGGCATTCAAAGGGTCTCTCGTTCCTCAAAAAAACCCAGGAGAGGTTTCCAAAGCAGCATGGCACACTGCCCTTAGAGACTAGGGGTTTTTCTTATTTTTGGTGTTATTTTTCTTTCTGGGTCACACCCAGCAATGCTCAGGGGTTCCTCCTGGCTCTGCACTCAGGAATCACTCCTGGCGGTGCTCGGGGGACCCTATGGGATGCTGGGAATCGAACCTGGGTCGGCCACGAGCAAGGCAAACGCCCTACCTGCTGTGCTACCCAGCCCCTGTTTGGTGGATTTTTTAAATACTTTTTTCATTTGGGGGCCACACCCGGCAATGCTCAGGGGTTCCTCCTGGCTCTGCATTCAGGAATCACTCCTGGCGGTGCTCAGGGGACCCCTATGGGATGCTGGGAATCGAACCCGGGTCAGCCGCGTGCAAGGCGAACGCCCTCCCTGCTGTGCTATCACTCTAGCCTCTAGAAGCCAGGTTAACAACAGAGAAGGGGGCTGGATCGAAGACACAGCAGGGGAGGGCGTCTGCCTAGCACACGGCCGACCCGGCTTCCATCCCCGGCATCCCATAGGGTCCCCAGAGCATCACCGGTTGTGATCCCGGAGTGCAGAGCCAGGAGTCAGCCCTGAGCATCACTGGGTGTGACCCCATGCAAACAAAAAAGATTTTTTTTTAAAGAAATGCAACAGAGAAGGGCTTCAGAATCCAATTCAGCAGCGGGGAATGGTGGGGGTGGGGGACCCCCAAGACAACAGCCTGACTGCCTGGAAAGAATCCGCCTGCGACCCGATCCAGGCTGCCTCCCGCCCACAGCTGCAGGTGTGGGTGCAAGGCACAGGAACCATCTGCTCGGCACGGGGACAGGGCAGGCGTGGCCATCAGCCATGCAAAAGGGGGGCGGGGAGACGGGGGAATCTAGGCCAGAAAATGGGGAGCTGCCTGCAGTGACCAAAGTGCTCCTTGCAGAGGTAGAATTAACGCTGAGAACTCCAGTTCTGGGCTCTAACTCTTGGACGCCGCCTGTACTGAGATCTCTAGGTCCCAGTCTTTGGGGACACATCTGTGGGGGCGCCGTGTGCAGGCTGGAGTGTCTGCGAGGAAGGGAACGCCCTGAGATTCCAGCCACATCTCCCAGGGGTCTAGACAGTGTGGAGCCCCGGAAAAGTCCCAGCTCGGAAGACGCTGTCCGTGGTGCTAAATAACTCTCACCGGCTCAGAATCCCCAGACAAAGCTGGATGGATGCAAATGACAGGGCCTGTTTGGAGGCAGGGGTGCTGGGTAGCTGAAGGTTCAAGGACTCCTCCGGGGTTTCATGGAGGTCCGATCAGAACTGGGGACCTCCCCATTCCAGTTGATAATATGCAAGACCACCCGAGGTCCCAGACCTCTCCCTTCTGGGGGTTCTCCAAAGGAAAAAGCTTCAGCCGTGACCCGCATTTACACCGGAGAGAGAGGGTCAGTGTGGAAGAAGTCATAAAAGCTCAACATGGAGAGAGTCTAAATGTCAAATAACAGGGGGCTAGCGAAAAGCTCGAAGACCGATGCCAAGTGGTCACGCGCTAGGCAGGGGGCTATTTCATGGTTTGAGAACATTCGGAGAGAGAAGAGTGGGATAATCCAAGAGCGTCAGCGGTATGTACGAAGCCTCTCAGAATCACGCACAGGAGAGGGAGCGGACGGGAGGATGCTGACATTTGAGGAGGGATGTCTCCGGGGAGGGAGACGATTATCATTTCCTGCCCTAAGCGTCGCCAACACTTTTGAGATGAGAAAACTTGGAGGCGCAAAAAAAAAAAAGCAGGAGGGGCCGGAGCGATAGCACAGCGGGGAGGGCGTTTGCTTGCACGTGGCCGACCTGGGTTCAATCCCCGGCATCCCATAGGGTCCCGCAAGCACTGCCAGGAGTAATTCCTGAGTGCAAAGCCAGGAGGAACCCCTGAGCATCGCTGGATGTGACCCAAAAAGCAAAAAAAAAAAAAAAAGCAGGAATGAAAAGTCCCGCCTCTCGGGGGAACAGAATTAGCATCCCCCCCCCCCCGCCTCCCTCAAAGCCCACCTTGGGTAGACGGACATGGGGCTGGGTGTTCAGAGAGGTCATCTTAGATGCACTGGTCTCCCTTGGGCACAGTCAGGGTCCTTTACAGGGTCCCTGCCAAGGCCCCCCACATCTATAGGGGCTGACTCTGGGGCTCGACTCATTATGGGCACAGGCGAAACTCTGAGGGGCAAAGGGTCCCTAAGCAGAGATGAGGGCGAATGGCCTGAGCCCGAGGTGACCCCCCACTCAAGAGTCCCACCTACCGGTTTCGGGGTCACACTGGTGTTCACAGGGGTCCAGGAGGCGCCGGGCACACAGGTCCATGGCCCAGGGCCCGCTGGAGTTCTGCTGAGAGAACAAGACCACCTGCGCCGGGTTCAGCCAATCGCTGGCGTCCAGCTGACTCCCCTCGAGCAAGATGAAGCGGCTGCCTGCAGGGAGACGCCCAAGGGTGCGGGTGAGGGTGCATGCACGCAGCTCTGCAGGCACATGAACGCACACAAGATCACAAGAAACAGATCGCACACAGTCTCACACACAGACACACACAGGGACACACCCTTACACAGGGCACACATGGGCACGTACAGACACACGGCAACATGGACAAGCATGAGGACATAGAAACGGGTCATACATAGTCCCACAGAGAGGCACACACAAACACACGCTCACAGGCATGCAGATACATGGGCACACACATGGGAACATCCGTACATAAGATATACATGGACACAGATATAACGACACAGACATATGGACACACAGATATGTGCACACACAAGACACACGTACATACACAGGCATGTGAAAACACAGGCCCACAGACACACAAACACACAGACACATGGACACGCACAGACATGGACACACACAGACACATGGGCACACACACCGGCATTCAGTGATAGAGACACAAATACACACAGATATGTGCACACACAAGACACACGTACACATACAGACATGTGAACACACAGACCCACAGACACACAAACACACAGACATGGACACGCACAGACATGGACACACACAGACACACAAACACATGGGCACACACAGACACATGGGCACACACACCGGCATTCAGTGATAGAGACACAAATACACACAGAGACACGTGGACACACACATAGACACAGTTACAGTGACACGCAGAGACAGAGACACACTCATACGCACACACCAGGCACACTTACATAGAGACACACACAGATAAACCCAGGCAAACATATAGTGATACAAACACATGCAGATACACAGAGCCACACGTAGACACACACAGAGATGCACACACAGAGAAGATGGGGTACACTGAGAACAGCCACAACCTCAGGTGATTCCTCCCCCCCACCCCCATTCTCACCCCACCCTGAGCCCCCATAAAGACTCAGCTGCAGACGCCCACCCGCGTCTGCACCTCCACCACGGGCCCTGCCCATCTCCCCAGGCGTGCGCAGACTGGGGGGTGGGGGGACAGAGACAGCAGCAGCAGCAGAGCCGCCACCCACCCTGGCGCCCCTCCAAGACACACGGCCCTGCTGTCTGTGTCCGAGCTGAGTCCACAGCCCCGCAGACCCCGCAGACGGCCCCCACCGCCCGTAGCCGGCGGCAGACGATGACAGGTCAATTAGGGGGCTTGGGGCTGAACTAATCCAGGGACCCTCAGAACCCAGATGACTTCCCCTTACCCCGGGGCTGCCGCTGGACCAAAGTAAATTAATATACGTGGGCGTTGGAGGGTTCGAACAGCCACTGCAATTACAAGTTCTCCCCCGGGCACCGCTCGGCCAGGCGTGGCGAATCCTTCACTCGGGCTGAGCAGAAGGTAGCGGTGAGCCCGGGGCCCATGTGTCCGAGTTTCCCCACACAGACGGGCAGGGACGAGCTGGCAGCAGGCCAGGCGGACAGCTGAGGCTCGCTGGCTCGGCGTTCACTGCCTACCAGTCTCCCCGGACTCCTTTTTTTAACATTTTTTTTTTTTTTGCTTTTTTGGGTCACACCCAGCGATGCTCAGGGCTGACACATGGACGCACACATGGGAACATCCGTACATAAGACATACATGGACACAGATATACAGACACAGACATATGGACACACAGGTATGTGCACACACAAGACACACGGACACAGACATGTGAACACACAGACCCACAGACCCACAAACACACAGACACATGGACACGCACAGACATGGACACACACAGACACACAAACACACAGACACATGGACATGCACAGACATGGACACACACAGACACACAAACACACAGACACATGGACACGCACAGACATGGACACACACAGACACACAGACACACAAACACACAGACACATGGACATGCACAGACATGGACACACACAGACACACAGACACACAAACACATGGACACACACAGACATGGACACACACAGACCCACAGACACACAAACACACAGACACATGGACACGCACAGACATGGACACACACAGACACACAAACACACAAACACACAGACACATGGACACACACAGACATGGACACACACAGACACACAGACACATGGACACGCACAGACATGGACACACACAGACACACAGACACATGGACACGCACAGACATGGACACACACAGACACACAGACACACAAACACACAGACACATGGACACACACAGACACACAAACACACAGACACATGGACACACACAGACATGGACACACACAGACACACAGACACACAAACACACAGACACATGGACACGCACAGACATGGACACACACAGACACATAGACACACACACACAGACATGGACACACACAGACATTGACACACACAGACACACAGACACACAAACACAGACACATGGACACTCCTGGCTTTGCACTCAGGAATCACTCCTGGCGGTGCTCAGGGGACCCTAGGGGATGCCGGGGATCGAACCCGGGTCGGCCGTGTGCAAGGCCAACACCCTCCCTGCTGTGCTATCACCCCGGACCCAAGGGGACCCCTTAAGCCTCACTCAACCTCTGGGCTCGTTTGTCTGCCTGGCTGTGAGTCACAGGTCACAGCCGGCGGGGTGGGGTGCTGCTTGCTCCCCCCTCCACCCCCTCCCCTCCCTTCCCTTCCCGACTCTTCGTGGGGGACCCTCCTCCCAGGGCGGGGCTCACCGTCGGCGATCAGGTGCTCGGGGACGTGCAGGGTGATTTTCACCACGAGCGGACAGCTGACATGGGACGCGCATACGAGGCCGATGACACAGCTGGTGACACTGATGAGCGTCAAGGTGGTCTTGTTTACGGGGCTGCGGGGGGAGCCAACTGGAGGCGAGAGAGAAAGCGAGAGACCCCAGCACGTCAGAACCTGGGCCAGCGGCCACTCTCCGGCCGGCATCGTTGAGGCCCGGTGGCCACCACAGTTCCAGGAAGGAAGCAAGGGGGCGGTGGGGGTCTTGTGGCCGCAGGACCTCAAAGGGGTCAACTCAACATCCCCAGGGGAGCCAGAGGGGACCTGACCAATGGGTGGTCCTTGGGGGCAGTGATACCCTCAGGGGATCGTTTTCTGCGGTTGGACAGTGCAACCCTAACCCTAACCCTAACCCTAACCCCAACCCCACCCCTAACCCCAACCCCACCCCTAACCCTAACCCTAACCCTAACCCCAACCCCAACCCCAACCCTAACCCTAACCCCAACCCCAACCCTAACCCCAACCCCACCCCCAACCCTAACCCCAACCCCAACCCCAACCCCAACCCCAACCCCAACCCCAACCCTAACCCAACCCTAACCCTAACCCTAACCCTAACCCTAACCCTGACCCTGACCCTAACTCTAACCCTAACCCTAACCCTAACAGTTGCAAGTGTACCAGAGAGACCCGGGAGAGGGGAGAGAGAGACGGCAATGCAGACAGCTTCCAGGTGGGTTTGCTTTGGTTTGGGGGTGCTCAGCAGTGCTCAGAGCTTACTCCAGGCTCTGTGTTCCTGGGGTCACTTCCGGCGCTGCTGGGGGAGGCATATCCCGTGATATGGACAAACTGGGGTGGGCAGCGTGCGAGGCCCCTGCACTATCTGTTGACTCCACTTCCCTCCACATCTAATACGCCCCTCCTTCAACACTGGCCCGCCAACTTTCCTATTGCTTCCGGCCTCTCTCTTCTCTCTATTCTCTCTCATCAGGACCAGGACACTAGCCAGGCACCTTGCCTTCCTGCCTCCACCTCCCCCATCTGCTCCTCCTCCTCCTCCCGTAGAGCATAGCACCCTGACAAAGTTCGAGGATCGAGCTCAAGTACTGCCCTTGGGTGCTTGGGCCAAGTTAAGGTGCTTGCTGGCATCTCCGGTTTTCTGTCTACA
This sequence comes from Sorex araneus, assembly GCF_027595985.1. Taxonomy (NCBI): domain Eukaryota; kingdom Metazoa; phylum Chordata; class Mammalia; order Eulipotyphla; family Soricidae; genus Sorex; species Sorex araneus. The sequence goes on from NC_073313.1 coordinate 164,232,562, forward strand.
AAACTAGCCCCAAATCTGTCCCTCAAACTCGCGGCTCTCCTGACCCGGTCACTGTCACAGATATTTCTGCCGCCCTGCCACTCTTTTTTTTTTTTTTTTTTTTGCTTTTTTTTTTGGTCACACCCCGCAATGCACAGGGGTCACTCCTGGCTCATGCACTCAGGAATCACTCCTGGCGGTGCTCAGGGGACCCTATGGGATGCTGGGATTTGAACCCGGGTCGGCCGCGTGCAAGGCAAACGCCCTACCCACTGTGCTATCACTCCAGCCCCACGCCCCGTCACTCTTCACTCCCTCCTCCACAGACGCCTAATTGTGACAGCCCGGGTCCGAGCACCCATGGGCAGTACTTGTCCAAGCACCCCCTACCCACCATGCCCTCCCTTTCTACCTCGACTGCGCCTTCGGCTCCGAGAGGGGTCGGTGTAAAAGGTCAGCTGCGGGTCATTCTCTGCCTCGGGGCCGGAATCCCCTTCGGGGTTCAGGAAGGCGGAACCAGCTGCAGAGAAGAGAAGGGGAAACTCTTCAGCGGGGGGGGGGGGGGTCTTCAGGGGGTCTCGTTACCAGGCAAATCCTTAGCTAAGGACAGGCAGGAGTCAACCGGGAGATGGAAACTTCCTGATTCACAGATTTAGTGGGGGGGACAGAAGCCCCTGATGACAGCCACAAGGACCACCCCCACCCCCCATGTCCCTAGGAAGCAAGGACCCACCCCCGATGAGGAAGGCAGGGGTGAGGAGAAAGGAGCCTTCCTCCTTACAGGTCTTGGTTCGGGATGATCTAACTTGGAGCAGAGATTTGGGCCACACCCGGGTTTTTTTCTGGGGGGACCCTGTCCAGCGCCAGGAACCCAACTGGGAATTGGCCAAGGCAACCGCCGTCAGCCCGGTGCTACCCCTCCGGCCCCTGGAGTCCCAACTTCAGCGACAGAAGAGGAAACATTTCTGGAACCCAAAGAGAGACAAGAGTGAAACTCCTGGTTGGACCCTGGGAACAAGTGGGCGTGGTCTCAAGTCTGTACCGACCAATCCCTTGGCATCTGCCTCCCAATCCTGAGATGCGTGAATGTCTGTATATATTTGCCCAGAAACACAGCATCCCCTGGGAACTGCCGTTTGATGGTCTCTTTTTTCTTCCCTCTTCTGACAGTCAGGCTGGAGCGATAGCACAGCGGGGAGGGCGTTGGCCTTGCACTCGGCCGACCCAGGTTCGATTCCTCTGTCCCTCTCGGAGAGCCCGGCAAGCTACTGAGAGGATCCCACCTGCACGGCAGAGCTTGGCAAGCTCCCCGTGGCGTATTTGAGATGCCAAACACAGTCACAACAAGTCTCACCATGGAGACATGATTGGTGCCCGCTCGAGCCAATCGATGAGCAACGGGACGACAGTGCTACAATGCTCCTGACGGTCACTTGGGGCTGCATCTACCTTCTCTGAGGGGAGCTGTGTCATCAGTTTAAACATCTGCAGGACAAGTCATTGGCCAGCAGGATGATGGCCAAGGAACTCACCCGCACTCATTTCTCTAAAGCTCTTGCCATCTTTGGGCACCTTGACACCAAAACGACATAACCGCCTTTGACACACCACTTGACACACTCATCGAATGATGGCCCCAGCATATATTCTTTTTTTTTTGTTTGCTTTTTGGGTCACACCCAGCAATGCACCGGAGTCACTCCTGGCTTTGCACTCAGGAATTACCCCGGTGGTGCTCAGGGGACCCTATGGGATGCTGGAAATCGAACCCGGGTCGCCCGTGTGCAAGGCAAACGCCCTCCCCGCTGTGCTATCGCTCCAGCCCCTCCCAGCATACATTCTTGTCAAAGCCTGACTACTTAAATTTGGAGTCAGCGGGCCCCCACTGCCTCCAGAAAGGTGGGTCAGAACATGCCCCACTGTCCAGGGAGGCGGGCTTACCTCTCGCTTTATTGTTGATTCGCTTTCTTTGGGTGGTGGAGGTATGGGACAGGAGCGTGGCCTGCTGGTGGCTGGAGTCCACGGGGCTGGTGGCGATGATATTATCTTTATACTTGTTCATCAGCGACAGCTTGGCGTTGTCACTTCCTGTGGGAGGAGAAGTTGAGGCCAGCGTTTGAACAGGAAAAAAAAAAGAAGTCAACGAAAGTAAGAACAGGAAACTGGAGAGACAGGATGGGGAAGTTTGCGGGGGGGGGGACGGCCTTTCATGCAGACAACCCCAGTTCAATCCCTGCCACCACAGTCCCCCGACACACATTGTTTGGGGTAGCTCCGAAGGGCCCCAAGAATTGCCTGAGCGTCTCATCATTCTCAGTCCTTGGCTCTGAACCACTTGCTTGGTTGGGTATCATTGGTATCAGAATTCCCCGGGGAATTCTGAGCCCCACTTGGGAACTCCCCACTGGACACCGCTCCCCCCCTGACAAAAAAGTGGATTTTTTACAAGCCCTATCAATGGAATCAGGACCCTTCCAAGGAGGGATCGGCGACACCTGAAATAGAGCTGATTTGTAGATGGAAAAAGGAGTAAGAAGGGAGGGATTGGGATGGAAAACCCAATTCAGCAGATTCTGGATGGACAGGGTCACCCTGGGGAGCCTGGAGGAAGGATGTTGGATTCTTTTCGTTCCTTCAGCACAATTTGAGAGTCCATCCATCCATCGACCCAACTAATCATCATTTATCCATCCAACCATCGTCCATCCCCAAATCATCATTCATCTATCCACCCATTCACCCGCATCTATCCATCCAACCATCATAAATCCATCTGACCATCATTCATCTTCCCACCATCATCCATCCATCCACCCATCCACCCATTACCCATTATCCATCCAACATCCAACCATAATCCACCCATCCACCCATCTACCCATTATCCATCCAACATCCAACCATAATCCATCCGTTCACCCATCATTTATCCATCCAACATCCAACCATAATCCATCCATCCATCCACCCATCCAACAACCATCATCCATCCATCCATCCACCATCTACCCATTATCCATCCATCCAACATCTAACCATAATCCATCCATCCACCCACCATTTATCCATCCAACATCCAACCATCATCCATCCATCCACCCATCCACCCATCTACCCATTATCCATCCATCCATCCACCCATCATTTATCCATCTAACACCCAACCATAATCCATCCATCCACCACCATCTACCCATTATCCATCCATCCAACATCCAACCATAATCTATCCGTTCACCCATCATTTATCCATCCAACACCCAACCATCATCCATCCATCGACCCATCCACCTATCTACCCATTATCCATCCATCCAACCACCCAACCATTATCCATCCGGGGACAACAGGTACCTCCATCCTTTCCACTTTCAAGGTGGATTAAACACCCTCCACGGACACGCGGTGCAGAAATCTGCTTTTTCCTGCCACCTCCCAATGACCCCAAGACCTGGTCCCTTATAAAGGAAGAAGCCCCGTTCCGGAGGAGCGCAAAGAGGAAGTAGAGCGAGTGTCTATCAGGAAAGGGCTGAGTCCTCTAGTCTAAGGGTGCCTGTGGCCCATCCCATAATATCTGATGACCAGCCCCTCCATCTGAACCTCCCCCCTCCCCCATCAATCCCTCGCCCCTCCCCTCGAAGGCCACCCTCGCACGCCTCCCCTCCAACCTGGAGTCAAGTCCATGCCCGTCTTCTCGTTGCAGCCCTGCAGGGAGTCGAGGGTGCGCGTGACCTGGCTGGCGAAGTCCTCCCCTCCGTTCATGCACTCCCGCTGCAGGTGGTGGCGCAGGTCGGTGATGTCGTACTCGTACCCGTCCAGGATGGGCGTCTCCCGGATGCTCAGCGTGCCGCTGGAGTTGTGGCCCTGCACGCGCGCATTGCGCAGGCTCTCGCGGCCGTGCCCGCCAATCAGCACCGACGGGATGTAGTGGATCTCGTTGGCCGCCTCGGCGCTGGCGCTCTTCTGGGGCTGGGGCACCCGGCGGCGCTTGCACCAGCGGCGCCGCGTGTAGAGAATCATCACCAGGCACAGGATGGACAGCAGCAGAGCGATCATGCCGCCCTGCGGGGCGAGGACAATGAGGGGAGGGGGGAGAAGATGGTCTCGTAGCACAGGGTCGGCGCCATCCGTCCATCACATACCCACCCACATGCCCACGTAGACACCCATCCCACTGTCAGACCGTCCAACCATCAAACTATCATCCACCCATTATCTAACCAATTACCCATCCGATTATAACACCATCCATCCGCCCACTCATCATCTAATTAACCATTCAACCACCAATCCATTTATTCATCGACCTAGCCATCCATCCAACCATCCATCCATCCATCCATCCATCTATCCAACCACTCACCCATCCAACCTATTGATTAATCTATTCATCCAATTGTCCTGCATCCATCCATCTATGCACACTTAATTTATGCATCCATCCATCCATCCATCCATCCACCCATCTATCCAACCATTCAACCTATCGATTAATCTATTCATCCATCCAATTGTCCTGCATCCATCCATCTATGCACACTTAATTTATCCATCCATCCATCCACCCATCCATCCATCCATCCATCCATCCATCCATCCATCCATCCATCCATCCATCCATCTATCCAACCATTCAACCATCCAAACTATTGATTAATCTATTTACCCATCCAACTGTCCATGCATCCATCATCCATCTATTCACACTTAATTCATCCATCCAAATTCATCCATCCATCCATCCATCCATCCATCCATCCATCCATCCATCCATCCATGTATCCAACCACTCAACTATACATTTAACCATCCATCCATTCAACCATGCACGCATCCACCCAACTATTCACACATCTATCCATGCATGCATGCATACATTCATCCAACCATCCATCCATCCTGTCTTCCACGCATCCAACCATCCATCCATGTATCTCTCCATGCATGCATGCAACCACTCAGCTATCCAAACATTTAACTAACCACCCATTCATCCATCCATGCATTCATCCAACTATCTTTGCATCTATCCATCCATGCATGCGAACATTCATTTAACCATCCATCCATGTGTGCATCTGTCTATCCAGCGACACGAGCATCTATCCAACAATCCGTCTATCCACACACCCATGCATCCTTCCTTCCATTCCTCATTCATCCCTTCAAGTGCAGAAGCAACAGTCTCATTTAGAAGCAAAGAGAGTCCATTATCATCAGTGAGAGGAGAGAATAAAACCCAGTGGAGATGCCCAGGGCATCACTATCAATTCATCTGCACCAGTGCTGGCTTAGCAAACAGTTTAAAGAGACCCAAAAAAGGGGGGGCTGGAGTGATAGCACAGCAGGTAGGGAGTTTGCGTTGCACTCGGCCGACCCAGGTTCGATTCCCAGCATCCCACAGGGTCCCCTGAGCACTGCCAGGGGTGATTCCTGAGTGCAGAGCCAAGAATGACCCTTGTGAGACTGGAGCAATAGCACAGCGGGGAGGGCGTTTGCCTTGCACACGGCTGACCCGGGTTCGATTCCCAGCATCCCATATGGTCCCCTGAGCACCGCCAGGAGTGATTCCTGAGTGCAGAGCCAGGAGTAATCCCTGTGCATCGGAAGGTGTGACCCAAAATAAAAAAAAAAAAAAGAATGACCCCTGTGCATCACCGGGTGTGACCCAAAACGAAAAAGAAATAAAAGAGAGGAAAAATAAAAGAGTTGTTGAGCTGGCAGGATAGTACAGTGGGCAGAGTGCTTGCCTTGCACGCAACCGACCTGGGTTTGCTGCCCATACGGTCTCCTGAGTGCCCCCCTAAGTGAACCCTGAACACAGAGACAGGGGTGCTCTCTGAGTACTTACAGAGGAGTAGTCTTTTTTTTTTTTTCTTGTGGCAAGAACAGTAAGTCTCACTAGAGTTATTAGATGGCTAGAATCACTAGAATAATAGAAGTCCAGGGACAGGACCGGATGCACATTTGAGACTCAGAGGAGCAAAGAAGCTCCCATTCAAACTTCCTGTCCCCCAAGACCGCCCTACTGACCCAGGGCTTCAGGACACCCCCCGAAGTGCCTGTCACTGGCAAGGACTGTGCTCTGCCCCCTCCTTCCCTGGCCAACGCTGGTCTGGGAGGGCAGGCGGTGCTAGTGGCTCACTGCCAAGTGCTCAGCGGATGTCTGTCTCCCCCGAAGAGCTGTGCTCCCCCCCCTTCCCCTTCAGTCAATGTCCCCCCAAGCCCATTTCATTACGCCAGATGTGCCAAATGGCTCCGTCGGCCATGGGGGGTTTCCATCACGCCACCCCATCACGCAGGCTGGAGATGAAAACACCCCCTCGAGGCATTCCCAGGGCCCACCCCTCTCCCAGCTGGGTCAAGATTATTCCCCGGGAAGCCATCAAGGGCCCTTTTTGCTGTCTCACCAGGACTATGTCTTGGATTTAGACACTTCTCCTTCCCATCAATCTTCCCATTTGTCTTCCCCCTGCTGCCACTGGCTGGAGCAAGGGCAGGGCTTGTGGGCACAGGCATACACATACACACACACACACACACACACACACACACACATCACTGGTGGGGGGAGGGTTCCCACATCTATGCACATGAGCTTCTGTTTTGGCAACATTAAAAACAAGACAGGGGCTGGAGCGATAGCACAGCGGGTAGGGCGTTTGCCTTGCACGTGGCCGACCCGGGTTCGATTCCCAGCATCCCATAGGGTCCCCTGAGCACCGCCAGGGATAATTCCTGAGTGAGTGCAGAGCCAGGAGTAACCCCTGTGCAGAGCCAGGTGTGACCCAAAAAGCAAAAAAAAAAATAAAAAAGACAATTGGGGGGGTTGGAGCCATAGCACAGCGGGGAGGGTGTTTGCCTTGCACGCGGCCGACCGGGGTTCGATTCCCAGTATCTCCTGAGCATTGCCAGGAGTAATTTCTGAGTGCATGACTCAGGAGCCACACCCTGGGTACTGCCGGGTGTGACCCAAAAAGAAAACAAAAAAGAGCTAAAAGAGGAACTCAGCCATGAATGGTCCAAGGTCCCCACCCCTGGCCCCCAAAGAAAAAACCGATGACGCATTTTAATAACTTTACCCCTCTAGAGAGTGCAATGCCACTTTCCTAGCAAGAGGAATCCACTTTTCCAAGCCTTCATCCCAGCAACCACCCCACCTGCAAGCCTCTCGGAGTACTGAGAGTACTGAGATATCCCCTCTCAGAGTACTGAGAGTACTGAGATATCCCCATAGAATTCTCTGGCGCCCCCTGCAGGCGCCTCTTGCCAGCACACCCTACCTTGCTCCTGGACCACCCTCAATACCCCTTATCCCCAGCTGTGTGTGGGGGGGGGCACCCCCCTCCACCCCATCCTCCATTTATGCGCACCAGCTTCTGTTTTGTCATCACAAAAGCAACACAAGCAGCTCAAGCGATAGCACAGCGGGGAGGGCATTTGCCTTGCACGCGGTCGACCCGGGTTCGATTCCCAGCATCCCATAGGTCCCCAGGAGTGATTCCTGAGTGCAGAGCCAGGAGTCAGCCCTGTGCATCGCCGGGTGGGACCCAAAAAAGAATAAATAAATAAATAAATAAATAAAATAACCACAAAAAAAAAAAAAGGCGCATCGGAACCCAAGTGACATGTAGCGAGCTACAAAGTAAATATGAAAAAAGGAACAACAACACAGCAAACTCACAGGATGCATAAAATGCTCATTATTCATCCTTTTTTCTTTTTTTTTTTTTGCTGGATCTATTGATTTCCCTCAAAACTGTTCACAATTGTGTAACGCGAGCAGTTTGGAGGTGCCGGTATGAGTATGAGAACCCCGCCTGTATTGACAAGCGGCTCGCCGCGGCGTGGAAGGGGGGAAGTTGCATTCAAAATAGATATCACTTTAAAAAAATCAATACATGATTTCTCCTGGCTTTAATAGAGATCAAACAAATGGGGGCAGCTTTTATTAGGAGGCCGACATTTGCGGCACTTACCTGAGAGAGGGCAATGAGATTTGAAGGGGTGTTTGCAGACTGGGAGATTTTTTTTTTTTATGTAACTGGGTTTTATATAACACACGTGGCAACGGTCCAGGTCTGGCGGTCCGTGGGCCTCCCCGACCCCAGCTCATTCTCTGGCTCGGAAATCCTGCCTGGGCTTAGATCCTGCCCCGCCCCCAGCTACCTCCTACTCGGTCAAAAGTTGGACGAGTGACAAAGTGATCTGAGCTAACTGTTCCCCCCGCTGACCGAGTGGCCCCTTGAACCTTCCACCTGGCTCGAAGCACAAGTACTCCGGGCATGTCTGTTGAGCTCATCCACTAGGTAGGAAGCTCCAAAGAGTAAAGGGATGTCAGGGGCATTTCTCATGGCTCAGCAGTTCATAGCTGGAGGAAGGGAGGGAGGGAGGGAAGAGGGAGGGAAGAGGGGGGGAAGAGGGGGGGAAAGAGAGAGAAAAGGGGAGGAAGGAAGGAAGGAAGGAAGGAAGGAAGGAAGGAAGGAAGGAAGGAAGGAAGGAAGGAAGGAAGGAAGGAAGGAAGGAAAGAAGGAAGGAGAGAGAGAAAGAAAAAGGGAGGAAAGAAGGGAGGGAGGGAGGGAGGGAGGGAGGGAGGAAGGAAGGAAGGAAGGAAGGAAGGAAGGAAGGAAGGAAGGAAGGAAGAAAGGAAGGAGAGAGGGGGGAGAGAGGGAGGAGAGAGGAAGAAAAAGGGAGGAAGGAAGGGAAGGAGGAAGGAAGGAAGGAAGGAAGGAAGGAAGGAAGGAAGGAAGGAAGGGAGGGAGGGAGGGAGGGAGGGAGGGAGGGAGGGAGGTAGGAAGGAAGGAAGGAAGGAAGGAAGGAAGGAAGGAAGGAGAGAGAAAGGAGAGGGAAAGAAAAAAGGGAGGAAGGAAGGGAAGGAGGAAGGAAGGAAGGAAGGAAGGAAGGAAGGAAGGAAGGAAGGAAGGAAGGAAGGAAGGAAGGAAGGAAGGAAGGAAGGAAGGAAGGAAGGATGGGAGGGAGGGAGGGAGGAAGGAAGGAAGGAAGGAAGGAGAGAGAAAGGAGAGGGAAAGAAAAAAGGGAGGAAGGAAGGGAAGGAGGAAGGAAGGAAGGAAGGAAGGAAGGAAGGAAGGAAGGAAGGAAGGAAGGGAAGGGAAGGGAAGGGAAGGAGGGAGGGAGGGAAAAGGGAGGAAGGAAAGAGGGAGGAAGGAAGAACGGAGGGAGGGAGGGAAAAGGGAGGAAGGAAAGAGGGAGGAAGGAAGGAAGGAAGGAAGGAAGAAAAGGGAAAGAAAGAAGTAAAGGAAGAAAGGAAAGAAAAAAGAAGGAAGAAAGAAAAAAGAGAAAGACATACAGGAAGGAAGTGTAGGATAACATTGGTTTGTCCTTTTTCTTCTGCTGCAAGGAGTTTAGTTATTGGGTTACCCCCATCACAGTGCTCCTGAGGCACTCTCGTTCCTCCGTGTTTATCTTTAACTTCTCCTCTATGCTCCCTTCCCTTATCTGCTCATCACCTATATCCCCAAATTAGACTCTGCGACTCGTAAGGTCAGATGCTTCTAAGATCTCTCGTTTTGTATTTGTAAGTGAAATATTGCTTTCCTCTTTGCCTCATGTCCTGTGCATCGTTTTCCTTGGAGCAATGTCATTTTTCTACAGACACAGGAAGACAGTTCATGCTACGCTTTTGTCACTTGGGAATTAATTGACTCCGAATAATATTCACTCCTGGGCATCTGTCATATTTACTCGACTTAGCCTCAGTTGCCCTTAGTTCCTAGCACCCCAGAAGCAGGGTCCCGACGAAGGGACTAGATGGACCCAGGGCAAGTGGTAAGCTACCCTGCGTCAAACAGGATAGGGCAAGAGCCATAAAACTTATAATAAGTTAAGAGCCTGGTCATGGACAAATTTCGTCGTGACCCAAGGAGAAGGGAATGAACAAGGATCCTGCAGGGATTCACTATCACTGTCACTGTCATTCTGTTGTTCATCGATTTGCTCATTGATTGGCTCGAGCGGGCACCAGTCACGTCTCCATGGTGAGACTTGTTGTGACTGTGTTTGGCATCTCGAAGACGCCACGGGGAGCTTGCCAGGCTCTGCCGTGCGGGCGGGATCCTCTCGGTAGCTTGCCGGGCTCTGTGAGAGGGATGGAGGAATCGAACCCGGGTCGGCCATGTATTCAAAGTGAGCAATGGAAAATAAATTATCTAGCGTCTGCCCCTGGCAGGTAGGCTTGAAGGATGGTGGGGAAAAATCTGAGGAAAACATAATGCCCAAAAGGAGGGAGGGAGAGAGGGAGAGAGAGGGAGAGAGAGGGAGAGAGAGGGAGAGAAAGGGAGAGAGAGAGGGAGAGAGGGAGAGAGAGGGGGAGAGGGGGAGAGGGGGAGAGGGGGAGAGAGAGGGGGAGAGGGGGAGAGAGAGGGGGAGAGGGGGAAAGGGGGAGAGGGGGAGAGAGAGAGAGAGAGAATGGGGGAAATTGTCTGCCATAGAGGCAGGGTGAGGACTGGGATGGGGGGGGATACTGGGGACACTGGTGGTAGAAAATGTCCCTGGTGGATGGATGGGTGTCCACCATTATACAGCTGAATCTCAAACATGAAAGCTTTGTAGCTCTATCTCACGATGATCCAATGAAATCAATAAATACATAAATAAATTCTTTTCACTGGAGGCTCTGAGAGATAACTTCTTTTTTGTTGTTGTTTTGTTTTTGCTTTTTGAGTCCCACCCGGCGATGCTCAGGGCTAACTCCTGGCTCAGCACTCAGGAATAACTCCTGGCGGTGCTCGGGGGATCCTAGGGGATGCTGGGAATCGAACCCAGGTCAGCTGCATGCAAGGCAAACGCCCTAACCACTGTGCTATCACGCTGGCCCCACTTGGCAGCTTTTGCAGCCATCACCTGCCCTAGCCGTGATGCTGCCCAATGGCTCCATCTGAACCGTCTTTCTCCTTTCCTGCTGACGCCCGTTTCAGTTCCTTTAGGAATCTTTAGGAGTCGAATATAACGAGAGCTTCCAGCTCTCCGGGGGCTATAGCTGGAGGCTGGTGGGCCCCAGCCAGCCCCGGCTATTTTCACCTGTCCTCCTTCCCAGGATTTTTATAGAGCTGCATTTTTGGACTTCGGCCTGGGGCCGCCTCCACGGCCTGGCCGTGCGGTCCCAGAGCCAATCACCAAGGGTGCTGTGGCAGTTCTGACTTCTCTGATCGCACTGAGGGTTTGGGTTCACCTGTCATGGGGCCGAATGAGAATGTCAGGGCCCAGGGAAGCCGAGATGTGAGGCCGAGAGACAGTCCAAGTGACCGTTGCTGGTCCCCGAATTCTCCAGGAGGGCCCAGTTTACCTGGAGGCTGAGGTCTCCCACCTCGAGACATCTAATCCGGGAGCTTGGACGGCCTCCAGTTGTCACAGGACTGATCTCAGCTCCGTTAAGAGTCAAGCTATTGGGGCTGGAGCGATAGCACAGCGGGGAGGGCGTTTGCCTTGCACTCGGCCAACCCAGGTTCGATTCCCAGCATCCCATAGGGTCCCCGGAGCACCGCCAGGAGTGATTCCTGAGTGCAGAACCAGCAGTGACCCCTGGGCATCGCCGAGTGTGACCCAAAAAGCAAAAAAAAAAAAAAAAAAGAGTCAAGTTATTGGGGCTGGAGCGATAGCACAGTGGGGAGGGCGTTTGCCTTGCACGTGGCCGACCCGGGTTCGATTCCCAGCATCCCATAGGGTCCCCCGAGCACCACAAGGAGTGATTCCTGAGTGCACAACCAGCAGTGACCCGTGTGTGAACTAAAAAGCAAAAGTAAATAATTTTTTTTAAAAAAAAGAGTCAAGGGGGCTGGAGTGATAGCACAGCAAGTAGGGCATTTGCCTTGCACGCGGCCGACCCGGGTTCAATTCCCAGCATCCCATATGGTCCCCCAAGCACCGCCAGGAGTCATTCCTGAGTGCATGAGCCAGGAGTGACCCCTGTGCATCGCCGGGTGTGACCCAAAAGGCAAAAAAAAAAAAAGAGTCAAGCTATGTATAGCTATGTATGTAGATGACTACATGCACACAAAGGGAGATGTGTGTTCTATGTGGTGGGCAGGCTGTCTCATCAAGTCACAGGCGGAATCACGAAATCAGGGCGCCTCTGTGGGCACGTGTGCACAGGACTTCCTGCCTTGCCGGGCGACGCACGACACCAGTAAATCAATCTCCCGGCTGCCTAATGCTTCCTGCCTATTCTCGGCCACGTTCCTCTCCGCCTTGCCTCTGTTTCGATGCGGCAGGTGATCTTGGCGACATAAAACCATCCCAATAATCTGTCCCGCTCGGATCAAACGTTCGAGGCATTATTGAGCAAGGAACAGAGGCGGCAGCTGGCGTGGGGCACGCTCACTAGCGTGCGACCCAGAGCTTCTTTGTCTCAGATCGGGATGGTGCTGTTCAATCCCTCTGTCACGCACTTGCTTCAACCCCAGCCAGCTTTGCCCGGCGGGGGTGGGGAAGGTGGTCTCAGGGACCACTCCAGGCGTGCCGTGGGCAGCAGCTGGACCTGAGCAAATGGAACACGACACGGCGAATCAGTCCCCGAGGATGAAGCTCGTGGCAAGGTCCCTGATGGGTGTCAGGGTATGATGCCTGGGACCACTCTTGGATGCACTGTGAGTGGGTGGGTGTGCGGTCTCCCACCCGCTGTTGACGGAAGGGTAGCTGTTGGGAGCAGGGGTGAGGCTCTGCAGAGAAGGGCTGAATTCGCTCGCCCTCTCACTCCCAAAGAGGCGAACAGGGCTGTCGGCTTAATGCCTCAATGATGCCAGGGGCGAGCCAAGCATTTGGGAGACGCGCAATGCAAAGGGTTCCCAGCCCACACACGAAAGTGGCACCTGGCCAGTGGCTGGTTGCGCGACACACTTGGTGGATGTGTTTCTCGGGGCCTTTCTAGCCATCCCAACGCTCAGGCTAAGCCTTGCCCGGGCGAGGAGAAGGGAGAAATCCTGAAGACTGGGTTTCGCATAAAGACCAAGACGGTGACAGTGGATTCATGCCAAGTGAATCCTTTCGTGGTAGTCGAACCAAGGCAGCCGACCTCCCCCCTGCCGGCCTCAACTCACACTCCTAACGGACTAGACGCAGGGTGCAAAGAACCAATGGACAGGGACCAGGAAGACTGAGCAATGGTTGGAAGCTTGCCACCAGTGGCGGTAGGGGGCAAAGGGCATTTAGGGCAGAGAAGGGACCACTAGGACAAAGAGAGTTAGGAATGGTCACTCTAGACAAGAATTGAATGTCGAGAGAAGGTAAAGGGACACACATGATAACCTTTCTGTATCTGTATTGCAAACCATAATGCCCAAAAGGAAAAGAGAGAGGGGCTGGAGCCATAGCACAGTGGGGAGGGCGTTGGCCTTGCACGCGGCCGACCCGGGTTCCAGCATCCCATAGGGTCCCCCGAGCACCGCCAGGAGTGATTCCTGAGTGCAGAGCCAGGATTAACACCTGTGCATTGCCAGGTGTGACCCAAAAAGCAAAAACAAAAAAAAAAAAAAAGGAAAAGAGAGAGAGAGAGGGGAGAGAGATAAGGGGGTGTGTTGGGGCGGGTGGGGGGAGTCCGTGCAAGAGGCAGGCAGTGGGTGGGAGAGAGAATGGGAGAGAAACTGGGGACATTGGTGGTGGGAAATGTACCCTGTAAAGGAATGGGTGTTGGAGCATTTTATGACTGAAACCCAATCATGAACAATCTTGTAACTGTGTGTCTCACGGTGATTCAATTTAAAAAAAAAAAAAGGATATCATGTTTGGTGCATTATCTACTTTCAACACACATCTCTCATCCCGACCGATGCCTCCAGCCATCATTTTCTTAGTGATCCCTTCTCTATTCCATCTGCCTTCGGGGGATGGCAGGAAGGGAGGGGGGGTATACCGGGGATATTGGTGGTGGGGAATGTGCACTGGTGGAGGGATGGGTGTTGGATCATTGTGTGATTGTAACCCAAACTTGAGAGCTCGTAAAACTATCTCACGGTGATTCAGTAAAATTTAAAAATAGGGGCTGGAGCAATAGCACAGCAGGGACGGCATTTGCCTTGCACAAAACCTACCCAGGTTTGATTCCCAGCATCCTATATGGTCCCCTGAGCACCACCAGGAGTAATTCCTGAGTGCAGAGCCAGGAGTAACCCCTGAGCATCGCCAGGTGTGACCCAAAAAGCCAAAAAAAAAATAATTAATTAAAAATAAATAAATTAGGGGCTGGAGCAATAGCACAGCGGGGAGGGCGTTGGCCTTGCACGTGGCCAACACGGGTTTGATTCCCAGCATCCCATAGGGTCCCCCGAGCACCGCCAGGGGTGATTCCTGAGGGCAGAGCCAGGAGTGACCCCTGTGCATCACCAGGTGGGACCCAAAAAGCAAAAAATTAATTAATTAATTAATTAATTAAAGTGCCCACCCCCTCTTAGAGCTCCCTCCCTGCCCCCCCAGCTGTGACTCGGTCTTGGCATGGGAGATAAGAAGCCGTTGGGCAAAGGGGACAGGGGCCAGGGAAGGAAGGAGCAAGAAGGCGAGTCCTCCCCCCCACAAGAACTGTGCCAACCGCCAAGATGGTACCCAGAGCTTGGCTCTTTGCCAACGAGCTTTGAACAAGGAGGGGTCCTCTGAGCTCCCCCACACACACCCTGTGCACTTCCTTCTCTCCCCGCTCAAAACACTCTTCTCCTTCTCCTTCTCTCTGACAAGGATCTGGGCACAAAATCCGGAGGGACGCCTGCCCAAGGAAGACCCTCTTGATCGAGATGCTGCTGTTCTTATTTGGGCTTTGCTGAGCCACCAGCTTCCACCTCAGTAACACACTCAGCTCATTCCATTTCTGCTGGCAAAGCCCTCGCACAAGACTCCAAACCCTTCCTGTCATTAATTAGAACACCCCCTTGCCCCGCCTTCCCCCGCATCTGGCCTCCCTGGCCCCCCACCGGCCTAGGGCACACATCTGCAGCTTGATTCTGGTTTTCCAGGATTACTCCACTGCATTTGGCTTTAGATATTAGGCAGAGATGGGGGAGTCGCAGGTGGAGGGGTCCCCCAGAAGCCGGAGCCCTTCCCTAATTGCCCGTGGCTTATTCATTCCCTGGCTCAGTGCTAAGTCCCACAGGCCAGGGACACTCGGGCATAGGGCCAGCTTTCTCCAGCTGAAGATGGCTCAGAGTTCAGGGCGTTGGGAGTTGAGCCCAGCTCAGCCTAATCTGCATAGAGATGCGCGCGCGCGCGCGCGCGCGCACACACACACACACACACACACACACACACACACACACACACATCCACTTTGGGGATTGCTCCGTTTTACCCACCAAGGCTTGGGTGAAACACAGAGAGAGAATCTCGAGGTTTTTGGGATCTAACCTCAGACACTCACAAAGATATACGGTCGGGATTTCCTGCTTCTAAAGCAGCTCAGAGAGTCTGGAAACAACCCAAGTACCTGAGAACAGAAGACTGGTTAACGACACTATGGTATATCTATACAATGGAATACGACGCAGCAGCCCGGAAAAATGAAGTCGTGAAATTTGCCTATGAGTGGATGGAGAGTATCATGCTGAATAAGATGGGTCAGGAGGAGAGAGACAGACATGGAATGATTGCACTCATTTGTGGAATATAAAAAAAAAAAACATAGCAATAGACTGGAGCGATAGCACAGCGGGTAGGGCGGTGGCCTTGCACACGGCCGACCCGGGTTCGATTCCTCTGCCCTTCTCAGAGAGAAGGGAAAACAACGGGGCAACAGTGCAACAGCTACAGTGCTTTTGCTTTTTGGGTCATACCCAGCGATGCCACGTGCAAGACAAACGCCCTCCCTGTCGTGCTATCACTCCCAAGGTCATGTGTGTTTGGTTCTTTTTAGCTTTTTGGGTCCCACCCGGCGATGCTCAGGGCTCACTCCCGGCTCTGCACTCAGGGATCACTCCTGGCGGTGCTCGGGGGACCCTAGGGGATGCCGGGGATCAAACCCGGGGCCGGCCGTGTGCCAGGCCAACGCCCTCCCCGCTGTGCTATCGCCTCAGCCCCAAAGCCCAGGTCATGATCAGGAACCTGGACCCCACTTTCTCTTCCGGGGGAGAGAAGAGAGGAAAGCTGCACCCTACTTCTCAGGGTGGAAGCTTCTGGAATACCCCAGAGGGAGGGCGGAGGAGCTTTCTGACAGCCAAGCACATGCATGCCAAAGAGTATGCACCGCAATCCATGAGGACAGACATCAGATCTCAGCCTAGGCACCCCCTCTGCTCGCCTGAGACTCTTGGTTCCTCTCTGGTGGGGTCTGAGGTCAACGTCATCTTGGCGCTGCCCAAGCTCCCAGGAATGCCCCGCAACCGGTGTCTGTGGGAGGGGCCTTGGCACCTCCTCCTCCAGGCTGCCCTCCGTGCTTCCACCCCAGAAAACGTCTGGCCCCCAGGATAGTCCAAAATATGATAAAAATCGTGAATAAAGACAGGCAATCGTGAATAAAGATCTCACCGGTGAGATCAGGGGAGACCAAGGAAGGAAAGAAGGCTGGTTAGGGGGGCCAGAGGCGGGGAAGGTTGAGACACGCTCCCTGATCTTGGCCTTTACTAAGCCAGACAAAGTTGGAATAAATAGTCCAAGGTAAAGAAAAAACGTTTTTTTTGGGGGGGGGTCACACCCGGCGATGCACAGGGGTTGCTCCTGGCTCTGCCCTCAGGAATTACCCCTGGCAGTGCTCAGGGGACCATATGGGATGCTGGGATTAGAACCCGGGTCAGCCGCATGCAAGGCTAAACGCCCTCCCCGCTGTGCTATCGCTCCAGCCCAAGAAAAAAACGTTCTGATCAGGCCGACGGGGGCCGTGCGTGCTGGGCACCCCCTTTGTGAATCTGACTCTGGCTCCGGGAGAAAGAACTCTAGGGAGCAGGATGAGGGGTGCGGGGGCTCCTAACGTCCCCCGACAGAGTGCTGGCAACTAGGTACTTCCACCTGCAGAGAGCACAGGAAGACCAGGTTCCAGCCGGGTTCGGTGGAGGGGGGGTTGTGCAGGGGGCGGGTGAGAGGGGGTGCGGCTAGGACTGGGGGCGAGGATCCTGTAGAAAGAGCACGGCGGGGAAGACACCTGCGGTCCCCAAAGCATCAAGCTGTCCGCTTTGGAGCAAAGATGCTCCGGTTCAATGCTCGTCTCTCCTTTTGATGGGGACCACCCCCCCGCCCCCACCGCCGGAAACCCCAGTGACCTGGAATGATATTAACCAGGTAAGGCATTTCACACGGAGGCCGCCGAGGATTCTGGGTCCTTTGAAGGCAGCCGCGTGTCACCCAGGAAGGGGAACGCGGCCCACTTTCTGTCTGCATCAGAGGAAGTCGGGTGAGAAGGAACCTTGGCCCGAAAAGGATCAAAGAAGCCGGCAATGCGGAGAGGGCAGAAGAGGAGGGGGTGCGTGGGGAGAACAGGAAATCCTCCTCCTCGTAGGGGCCCGGGAGGGTGTGCTTCTTCCCCACGGCATTCCAACCGCAGGGTCCTCGCCCTCCCCCAGGGCCCACCCCCTGAGATCCCGGAGGCCCACCTGGCTGAGGCATCCGGAGAACCCAGCCCTTCTGTCCCCTGCATTCATTTTCTTACTTTCTCTTCCTTTCCTTTCTCCTTCCTTCCTTCCTTCCTTCCTTCCTTCCTTCCTTCCTTCCTTCCTTCCTTCCTTCCTTCCTTCCTTCCTTCCTCCCTCCCTCCCTCCCTCCCCCTTCCTTTCCCCCTTCCTTCCTTCCTTCCTTCCTTCCTTCCTTCCTTCCTTCCTTCCTTCCTTCCTTCCTTCCTTCCTTCCTTCCTCCCTCCCTCTCTCCCTCCCCCTTCCTTTCCTCCTTCCTTCCTTCCTTCCTTCCTTCCTTCCTTCCTTCCTTCCTTCCTTCCTTCCTTCCTTCCTTCCTTCCTTCTTTCCTTCCTTCCTCCCTCCCTCCCTTCCTACCTAGGAGTGAGCCCTGAGCACTGTTAGTTGTATCCCCAAAACAAAACAATAAAGACTACTGTCTAACTGCACTCATTTGTGGAATATAAAGTTATATCATGGGAGACTGACACCCAAGGACAGTCGAGATAAGGGACAGGAGGGTGGCCCCACAGCTTGGAAGCCGGCCTCACGTGCTGGGGGGAAAGGCAGTTGGGGTGGAGAAGGGAGCACTGAGTCAATGATGCTCGGAGGGCTCGCTCGGGATGGGAGATGCGTGCTGAAAGTAGACTATGGACCAAACATGATGGCCACTTAGTATCTGTATTGCAAACCATGACACCCAAAGGGAGAGAGAGAGAAAGAGGGAAGGTGCCTGCCACAGAGGCGGGGGGAGGGACAGGGTGGGGGAGGAGGGAGGGATACAGGGAACATCGGTGGTGGAGAATGGGCACTGGTAGAGGGATGGGTGCTCAATCACTGTATGACTGAAACGTAATCGCAAAAGACTGTAAGTTGGAAAAGAAATTCAAAAATAAAAAAAGAATAGTGTCTAAAAATATCAAATACTTTAATATCAACAAGGAAGGCGAGATATTTCTACAATTAAAACTGTGGATCACTGCTAAAAAGAAATAGACAACAGGAAAACGGAAAGATATGGTCGACCGCTGCCCCACAGAGAGGGAATATATGGGTCTGGAGCAATAGCACAGCAGGGAGGACATTTGCTTTGCACACAGTCAACCCGGGTTCGATCCCTGTCACTCCATAGGGTCCCCTGAGCACTGCCAGGAGAAATTCCTGAGTGTAGAGCCAGGAGGAACCCCTGAGCATCGCCGGGAGTCACCCAATGTCCCCTACCCACCCAAAAAAGAGAAATCTAAAAGACCATTAAACCAGGTCCCAGAGCCTCAAAGGCACCCCTGGCCTCTGAACACTGTGTAGGGATTTGCCCACCAGGAGTGACCCCCCGTCCAAAACGAACAAACAAAACCTTTTTTTTTTTTTTTTGCTTTTTGGGTCCCACCCGGCGATGCTCAGGGCTGACTCCTGGCTCTGCACTCAGGAATCACTCCTGGCAGTGCTCAGGGGACCCTATGGGAAACAGGAGCTGTGTTTCAGTAAAACTTTATCAAAACAGGCTGTCGAGCCTCATGAACATCTCCATCAGAGCGCCCAAGCAGAGGCTAAAGTCTCACACCTGGAGGGGAAAAGCCTGTGTCAGAGGGCACTTCAAGGTCATCGCTGGCATTTCTAAAGCCAAGGACACATGCCCACTATCAAGGCATGCCACAGGGTGTCACAAAGGGCACTGGCCTTGTATTCTCTGATCTATTGGGGGAAATTTTTTTTTGTTTGCTTTTTGGGTCACACCCAGCGATGCTCAGGGGTTACTCCTGGCTCTGCACTCAGGAATTACTCCTGGCGGTGCTTGGGGGACCATATGGGATGCCGAGGATCGAACCCGGGTCGGCCGCGTGCAAGGCAAACGCCCTATCCGCTGTGCTATCGCTCCGGCCCCCTATTGGGGGAAATATTCTCTATCTAAAACAGAGTGAGGGGTTGAAGTTGGAGCAATAGCACAGCGGGGAGGGCGTTTGCCTTGCACACGGCTGACCCGGGTTCGATTCCCAGCATCCCATATGGTCCCCTTTGCACCGCCAGGGGTGATTCCTGAGTGCAGAGCCAGGAGTAACCCCTGTGCATCACCAGGTGTAACCCAAAAAGTAAAAGCAAAAAAAAAAGAACGGAGTGGGGGGTCATACATGGGAATTATGAAAGTCACAATTTTTCAATTTTTCTTTCTACTTTTTCCCCACTTGGGATTTTCATCTGCGACACGGCTAAAATCAGTACAAGATGGTGGGGCTGGAGCGATAGCACAGCGGGTAGGGCATTTGCCTTGCATGCAGCCGACCCAGGTTCGATTCCCAGTATTCCATAGGGTCCCCTGAGCACCGCCAGGAGTAATTCCTGAGTGCAGAGCCAGGAGTAACCCCTGAGCACCGCCAGGTATGACCCAAAAAGAAAAATAAGTAAATAAATAAATAAATAATAAAATAAAATCGGTACAAGATGGAAAAGCCAGTCCATGTAAATGAAAACATTCAGGAAAAACAAAAAGCCAGAACAGATATTTAAAGCAGCAACAACACCACCTGGTGACAAGCTGTTTGCCTGCCTAAAGTTGCTTTCTCTCTTTGTTTTTTGGGGGGCCACCTCCAACAATGCTCCTATGGGTTGCTGGAGCTCAAAGCTGGCTCAGCCGTGTGCATGGCAAAAGCCCTCTCCCGCTGTGCTATCACTCCAGCCCCGTGTGCCTAAAGGAAAAAAAAAAAGATCCCTATTTATAGGAGGGGTTCGGTTCCAAAGGGCTGTTCTCAGAAAGTCACTATGTCCGACCAGCCAGGATTCTACCAGCTTCCTGGGGCGGATCAGACACATACTACTCATTTGCATCCTGTTTTGATTTCTCTTATCAAGTTGAAGCACATTTTTTTGTGTGTTCCGTCAAATTTTGTCTTCGCACCGTTGGTGAATCCTCTCAGGAGGGGTTAATGCACTTGTATTTTGTCTGAATTTGGGAACACTGTGGATTTGCAGCGAGAAGCATCTTTGTCAGGGCCCGCGATGGGTGACAATGATCATCAATCCACAGGGTCTGACTGAAACGAGCAAGCTATTATCTTCACACTACACACTGAAGCCACTCGCTTCTGCCAAGTTGTTAGAGTTTAGCCTCAACTTAGAGAAACCGTCCCTGTGACCCCTGCTTGCTGCCTGTGTTGTAAATAAAGTTTTATTGAAATACAGCCCAACTCATTCCCTTCCTCTACTGCACATCCCACTGCCTGCTCTTTAAAATAAATTTATTGAAACACAGCTCCCCTCATATCCCTTCCTCTACTGCACACCCTGATGCCTGCTGTTGTAAATAAAGTTTTACTGAAACGCAGGGAATGGGGGCATTTCCTTCCTCTACTGCACACACTGCTACCTGTTGTTGTAAATAAAGTTTTACTGAAACACAGATTTGCCCCTTCCCTTCCGTACTGCACACCCCACAGCCTGTTGCTGTAAATAAAGTTTTATTGAAACACAGCTTTACCCCTTCCCTTCCTGTACTGCACACCCCACAGCCTGTTGTTGTAAATAAAGTTTTATTGCAACTCAGCTCCACCCATTCCCTTTATCTACTGCACACACCACTGTCTACTGTTGTAAATAAAGTTTTATTGAAACACAGATTTGCCCCTTCCCTTCCTGTACTGCATACCCCACAGCCAGTTGTTGTAAATAAAGTTTTATTGAAATGCAGGGAATGGAGACATTCCCTTCCTCTACTGCACACACCGCTGCTACTGTTGTAAAGTTTTATTGAAACACATATTTGCCCCTTCCCTTCCTGTACTGCACACCCCACAGCCTGTTGTTGCAAATAAAGTTTCATTGAAACTCAGCTCCACCCATTCCCTTCCTCTACTGCCCACAGATGCTCTGGCATTGTGACCCCAACAGTGGGGTCACTGCAGTTCACCATTGGGCCTGCTTTCCAGCTAATACCTTTGCTAGTCTATCTCCTAAATTCCCAGATCTACTCTGTTTCCAACCATGGACACTGGAGATGGTTGTGAGGTTTAGATGTAAAGGTCTACAAGAGAATCCCCAAACGTCAGAGATGAGCAGAAAGCACAGGAGGATAGAATAATCTAGAAAAGAGTTTCTCTACCTCTTCCCTGTCATGCTTCCCCTCTTCCGACCTTTTATCTTTCCTATGTCCCCCACCCCCACCCAAACCTTTCCTGTCTCCTTAGCATCACACATGCTGATTTATGTGATTTTCACCTAAGGGCCTGTGGAATATCCCAGAGGTCCACTGGGGTACCGGTGAGTGCCCTGGAGCGAAGGAGAGAATTGGGGATCTCTGAGTTTACACAGCGGTTGGGCGTTTGCCTTTCATGTGGCCGACCCGAGTTCGATTCATCCGCCCCTCTCGGAGAGGCCGGCAAGCTACCGAGAGTATCGAGCCCGCGCGGCAGAGCCTGGCAAGCTCCCCGTGGCGTGTTGGATATGCCAAACACAGTCACAATAAGTCTCTCAATGAGAGACGTGACTGGTGCCCGCTCGAACAAATCGATGAGCAACGGGATGACAGTGACAGTGAGTTTGAACAGCCATACCCGCACGGCGGCGTGGGGCCCACCACTGACGGCTTTCACTTTGCTGCCTGTCGTCGTAGGAACAATAGTCTATGTCGCCACGGATGCTGGGGCCAAACAGGAATTTCCTTAATGACATCCTTTGGCTGGATGACCCAAGAAATAAGTTCGTGACGTTCGTCCAGGAATGCCACGCACTGGGCCAGCCCCAAGAAAAGCTTGGAAGCCCCGTAGACAGAGACACGGAGGTAGAAGAGCAAAAGGCCCTATCAGGAGACATTGGCAACTGGGCCTCGTCAGGGTTCTTTGCTTCTGCATCCCCAAGTCCCTAATTGCCCACCCTCCACTCCCCGGCTTTTTCCCCCGACCCCAGAACCTCTTCACTCCTGGGATTCTTTAAGAGGTTGCTATGATCCCAGCTGCTTTTTTGGCTCTCTGGGCCCCGGGGCCCCTGGGTATTCCAAGACACGGCTTCGTTACAGACAGCTTGCATGGGCCCCCAAGAGTCTACCAAGCTAATATTTACTGGGTACTTCCCAGGGGAGCAGGCATTAAAGGAAATACTTAACAAAACCCAGATCCTTGATGCTTCCTAACAGCCCGGGTGAACTGGGAAGATAAAAGAGGGAGCAAATAGATGACTGGATAAAGAAATTCTGGCGGGCAGGGGGGCGCTGAGCAATAGCACAGCGGGAAGGGCGTTGGCCTTGCACGCGGCTGACCCGGGTTTGATTCCCAGCATCCCATAGGGTCCCCCGAGCACCGCCAAGAGTGATTCCTGAGTGCATGAGCCAGGAGGAACCCCTGTGCATGGCCGGGTGTGACCCAAAGAGCAATAAATAAATAAATACATAAATAAAAATAAAAAGGAGTGATCCCTGAGTGCCCATCCAGAGGTCAGCCCTGAGCACCGTCGGATCTGGCCCCCAAATCAACAACAACAACAAATTTAATGTTAAGGATTAATAACCAGATCAAAGATTCCTTGAAAGCAAGCGTGTCTGATTAATTTCCGAGCTCCTTGGCGGCTTAAAAAAAAATTAAAAAGCAGGCCAGCCACGTTCAAAGAGGGGATAAATAGCTCAGTGAATGAATGAGCCAATGACTCTGGAATCAATGGTAGGTCAATAAGACTTAGAGAGTGCTTCTCTTCACTGAGAAAAATTCCCCCACAAAAGCAATGCACGTAGGGGGCTGGAGCGATAGCACAGCGGGGAGGGTGTTTGCCTTGCAAGCGGCTGACTCGGGTTCGATTGCCAGCATCCCATAGGGTCCCCTGAGCACCGCCAAGAGTGATTCCTGAGCCAGGAGTCAGCCCTGAGCATCGCCGGGTGTGACAAAGAAGAGGAGAGAAAGAAAGAAAGAAAGAAAGAAAGAAAGAAAGAAAGAAAGAAAGAAAGAAAGAAAGAAAGAAAGAAAGAAAGAAAGAAAGAAAGAAAGAAAGAAAGAAAGAAAGAAAGAAAGAAAAGAGGGGCTGGAGCGATAGTCTAGCAGGGAGGGCATTTTCCTTGCATGCGGCCGACCCAGGTTCGATTCCCAGCATCCCATAGGGTCCCCTGAGCACCGCCAGGAGTAGTTCCTGAGTGGAGAGCCAGGAGTCAGCCCTGAGCCGTGGTCCCCAATTCCTGGCCGCCTTATTCCCGTGAACATAACAGGCAGCCGAAGCGTAGCTCTATAAAGCTGAGAGCGTCGGCCCCGACACTTGGACTTCTTTGCATAGACCTACACGTGTCGATTTCTTTTTCATTTTGGGGTGATGCTCACTGGTTCGCCTTCATGACCCAGTTCACTCCCCAACACCATATTATGGTCACCCCCAAGCACCGTTGGGTATGACCCAAACACCCTCCCTCCACCCAATATATAGCACTGTCGTCCCATTGTTCATTGATTTGCTCAAGCGGGCACCAGTCACGTCTCCATGGTGAGACTTGTTGTGACTGTGTTTGGCATCTCGAATACGCCACGGGGAGCTTGCCAGGCTCTGCCGTGCGGGCGGGATCCTCTCGGTAGCTTGCCGGGCTCTCAGAGAGGGGCGGAGGAATCGAACCCGGGTCGGCCCCGTGCAAGGCAAATGCCCCACCAGCTGTGCTATCACTGTGAAAGATAGCACAGTGATATGTTGGGCTCTGTTAGACCATCATCTTTAAATATCAAGAGATGACACATTAAAATTCTATTATACCATTAAATCCTTTTACTGACGCGAAAGAGCACGATAAAGCTCATATAGTAAATTAGCCAAAGTACAATCTGAACATTGCAAAGCCCCAAAACAGCTGCTCATCGGACGTGAAGTTGAAGGAAAACTTGATCTGACTTGGAATAAACAATTTACTTCTAAATGGGAAATACCTTCACTTGTGCCTGAAAGTCCCACATCAATTTTCATTAGAAAGGTTTTTTTTTTCTTGCCTTCCACGGAAGTTTGCCAAAGAGCCTCCTCGTGTACTTTCCTAGTTCTAAAGGGCAATTATCTTGCAAAATTTGAAATAAATCTCTTCAGCCAAGTCTGAATCATGAAGGAGGTTAAAATACATCATTTGACCCTCCGAGCTATAATAGAAGATTTCAGGAGGGGGAAATCCAATTATTTGACGCAAGGAAGAAATCAGAGCTCTTTGGGAAAAAAAAATAATTCAAAAATTTGAGGATGTGATTGAAAAATAAGCAAGGCAAAGGTTTTTCAAAGTTTCAAATTGCCAAGTTGCCGGCGGAGGGATTGGTTTTCTGATGGTATATTTATGCAGCAATAGAGAAGAAGAGAGATGGAAGATGGTTTACACATTCTCATTCAAGCCATGTCACGGGGCTACAAAAGACGCTCTTTTTTTTTTTCTTTTCCCTTTTGCTTCCCATTCTCTCATTACTTACAAATCGCGTTTCAAACAAAACATAGTCAATGCAAAATAGAAAAGTAAACCACGGTCCCCGCAATTGGAACGAGAAGAGTATAAACAACCAAAGGAGAGAAATATAAGTCTGAAGGTTTGCACAGAACCATTAATTCTCTCTGCACATACTGGAGACACGAGCGGGATTATCCGCTAAGCCTTTAAACACACATTTTCTTAACAAGTAAGAAAGGAATTCGGCATATTCATGATTTGAAAATCACCTTCCTGGTCCTCTTTAGCCAATTAGGCTGCCTTGAGCCCAAACCAAAATCTGCCTCCACCACTGATCATTACAGTTAATGACAAATGGCCCATTAACTGTGATTTTTTTTTTTTTTTCTGGACAGGGTTGGGATGCTCAGATTTCATTTACCGGGGACAGAGCAACAGCAAAGCAAGGAGGCCATTGGCCTTCCATGGAACCAACCCGGGTTCAATCCGCGGCATCCCATACGGTCCCCTGAGCACCGCCAGGAGTGATTCCTGAGTGCAGAGCCGGGAGTGACCCCTGAGCACCGCCGGGTGGGACCCCAAAAGCCAAAAAAAATAAAAATTTCATTTACCTGTGTGTATTGCCTCACACTAACCCTGAGTCGAAGGGTTTTTCTCTCTTCTGACATGAGGCTGCCCTTCGGGCGTTCAGAACTGGCTGTCAGTCTCTATCCCTCTTAATTTTTTGCAATTGCTTTGCATTAGTGGACAGTATTAGAAACTTCCTTTGGGCCGGAGTGATAGTACAGCGGGGAGGGCGTTTGCCTTGCATGCGGCCGACCTGGGTTCAATCCTCGGAATCCCACAGGGTCCCCCAAGCACCGCCAGGAGTGATTCCTGAGTGCAGAGGCAAGAGTCAGCCCTGAGCATCGCTGGATGTGACCCCAAAAGTGAAAGAAAGAAAGAAAGAAAGAAAGAAAGAAAGAAAGAAAGAAAGAAAGAAAGAAAGAAAGAAAGAAAGAAAGAAAGAAAGAAAGAAAGAAAGAAAGAAAGGAAAGAGAGAGAGAGAGAGAGAGGGAGGGAGGGAGGGAGGGAGAGGAAGGAAGGAAGGAAGATGGAGCCAGAGCGATAGCACAGTGGGTAGGGCGTTTGCCTTGCACGCGGCCAACGCGGGTTCATTCCCCGGCATCCCATATGGTCCCCTGAGCACTGCCAGGAGTAATTCCTGAGTGTAGGGCCAGGAGTAACCCTGAGCATCATTGGGTGTGACCCAAAAAGCAAAAAAAAAAGGAGGGAAGGAGGGAGGGAGAGAAGGAAGGAAGGAAGGAAGGGAGGGAGGGAGAAAGGAAGGAAGGAAGGGAGGAAGAAAGGAAGGGAGGGAGGAAGGAAGGGAGGGAGGGAGGAAGAAAGGAAGGAGGGAAGGAAGGAAGAAACTTCCTTGACAGCTCTATGAGGCAGAGGGTTCAGCAATGAAAACCACGTATATCCCACCACCAAGACCCCCCCCACACACACACACACACACTGGGTGGGGCTGGGAGAAGGAACAACACGCGGCTTGGTGACGCCGGCCTCTGAACATACTATACTGATGGCTCAACCATGACATTTTGTTGGACGTGGCGAGTGTCTCACGCCGCTAGGGCCCTTCTGAGACCTTCTGGCCACGCCTAAAGTTCCCAGCAAGGGGCTGGAGCCATAGCACAGCGGGTAGGGCGCTTGCCTTGCACAAGGCCGACCCGGGTTCGATTCCCAGCATCCCATAGGCTCCTTTGAGCACCGCCAGGAGTAATTCCTGAGTGCAGAGCCAGGAGGAACCCCTGAGCATCGCTGGGTGTGACGCCAAATAGCCAAAGAGAAAAACTATATAAATTCCCCAGCGAGAACAGGCAGGGGGGACCTGGACCGTGAGTCGCCACTGGGACAGATATGCCGGGGGGGGGGTCACTCGATGAGGGGAAGGTTCTGCATCTCCAGCTGGGAGACGTCCAGTGTCCAGGCCTCGGCATCGAGGGCCCGGGAGGTCAGCGCGGCTCTTACCATGACGGAGATGTGCAGAATCCGCAGCTCCTCCTCCGCAGACTCGTGCTGGGGCTCCTCCGTGGGGTCCTGGCCGGGGAGGCTGGGGGCCCCGTCCTGGTGGTGGATGTGGAACAGCAGTGTCCCGTTCTCCAGCCACTGCTGCCTCCAGCGCACCAAGGGGATGTCCTCGGTGTTGCCCGAGATCTCTGGAGGACAGACAGCAGAGGGGACAGGGTCAGAATCCCCCTGTTCCGGGCGGGGGTGGGTGGGAGGGAGGGCTGGACGCGGGGAGGCGGGAAGGGAGGTTGGGATAGAGACGGACCCGGGCCACAGTGAGAGGTGGGAATGGTCACTCTGGGCGAGAGTGAGCTGGTGAAATTGGTAAAAGGGACCTACAGGATAAGCTTTCGGTATCTGCATTGCAAACCATGATGAGAGGGAGGGAGGGAGGGAGAAAGAGAGAGAGAGAAAGAGAGAAAGAGAGAGAGAGAAGAAAGAGAGTGGGAGGGAGAAAGAGGGAGGGAGAGAGAGAGGGAGAGAGATGGAGGGAGAGAGAGGAGAGAGAAGGGAGGAGGGGAGAGAGAAGAGAGAGAGGGAGACAGCTAGAGAGAGGGAAGGAGGGAGAGAGGGAGAGGGAGAGAGAGGGAGGAAAGAGAGTGGGAGGGAGAAAGGGAGGGAGGTAGAGAGGAAGAGAGCTAGAGAGAGGGAAGGAGAGAAAGAGGGAGAGTGAGAGAGTTGAGAGAGAGGGAGAGAGCGAGAGGGAGAGTGAGAGAGAGGGAGAAAATAGTGGGAGGGCGAGAGAGAGGGAGGGAGAGAGAGGAGAGAGCAGGAGGGAGGAGGAGAGAGAGGAGACAGAGAGGGAGAGAGCTCGAGAGAGGGAAGGAGGGAGAGAGAGGGAGAGAGAGCTAGAGAGAGGGAGAGTGAGAGAGTGGGAGGGAGAGAGAGAAGAGAGCAGGAGAGAGGAGAGAGAGGGAGGGAGCAAGAGGGAGGGAAGGAGGGAGAGGGAGAGAGTTGAGAGAGCGAGGGAGAGGGAGAGGGGAGAGAGAGTGAGAGAGAAAGGAAGGAAAGAGGGGGGAGAAAGAGGGAGGGAGGGAGAGAGAGAAGAGAGCAGGAGGGAGGGAGGGGGCGAGTGAGAGAGGGAAGAGAGAGAGAGAGGGAGAGAGAGACAAAGTAGCTGCCATAGAGACAGGTAGGGGTGGGGGCAGGAGTGGGAGGGAAGGCAGCGGGGACATTGGTGTCTGGAATATGCACTGATGAAGGGACGGGTGTTGGAACATTGTTGTTTTTGTTTGCTTTTGCTTTTGCTTTTGCTTTTTGGGTCACACCCAGCGATACTCAGGGGTTCCTCCTGGCTCAGCAAGAATCACCCCTGGCAGTGCTGGGGGGACCCTATGGGATGCCGGGGATCGAACCCGGGTCGGCCACGTGCAAGGCAAACACCTTCCCTGCTGTGCTATCTTTCTGGCCCCCTTTTAAATGTGTTTTGTTAGTTTTTTTTGTATTGTTTATCGAACATTGTACAACTGAAACGCAATCATGAACAACTTTTTAACTATGTATCTCACTATGATACCACAAGAAAAAATATTTTTAATTCCCCTGTTCTGACAATCCTGAAAATTCCCTGAGAACCGGATAGTACTGATAAACCAGACGAGTTCAAATCCACTTTTCAATCTCTCCCACTGGCCCCCATGAACCAGCCCCCACGGACTCAACCAAAAGCCCCCCCGCCCAAAGAGTCGGTCTCAGGCTGATCCCTGCTCTGAAACCCAAGAAAGCAGAGAGATGGGGTTGGAGCGACAGCACAGCGAGGAGGGCGTTTGCCTTGCACGCATCCGACCCGGGTTCGATCCCCGGCATCCCACAGGGTCCCCCCGAGCACCGCCAGGAGTGATTCCTGAGTGCAGAGTTGGGAGTCAGTCCTGAGCATCGCCAGGTGGGACCCAAAAAGAAAAAAAAAACACACAGAGATGCCAATAAAAAAAGAATCCCCCGTTCCCTGGACTCTTCACTTCCTGAGATCAGGCTCTCCTCACCCACCGAGAAAAATACTACGGTGCCAATTCAAGTTCTTCCCCACCTGCCTGCAATCAGGAGCCTCCCCGGAGCAACGCCTGAATTCCCAGCCCCGCCCCCCAGGAGGTAAATATGAGGTTGTTGACCCCCTGTTCCATCCGAAGTGCAAGTGCCGACAATTACTCCCAAACACACAACAAGGGACTCGGGGCCACGGGAATCACGGGGTGATCAATCAACCTTGATGGGTGTTTGATCATTACAAACTGCTTTGTAACTGTTCTCACGTGGATTCAATAAATTTAAAAAAAAATCGGTGGTACGGAAAATCAGGTGCTAGCCTTGCATACAGCCCACGCCATCTCTGTTACCAGCACTTGCAATGGGTCCCCTGAACACCCCTGAGAATAGCCGCTGAGCACTGGGTCAGGAGTAGCCCCCAAGCAACACCAGGTGTGAACCCAAACCTCATCAAATAAAACGTTGTCGTTCTTGGGCCTGGAGTGATAGCACAGTGGGGAGGGCGTTGGCCTTGCATGCGGCCGACCCGGGTTCAAATCCCAGCATCCCATAGGGTCCCCCGAGCACCGCCAGGAGTCATTCCTGAGTGCATGAGCCAGGAGTGACCCCTGTGCATCGCCGGGTGTGACCCAAAAAGCAAACAAACAAACAAACAAACAAAAAAACCATTGTCGTTCTTCTCTCACAGTGAATAAGGTATCTCTCAAATTGTTTCTTCCTCAGGGACCACACTGCAACGAGGAACAGCCACTTTAAATATTGACGGCATGGCACGAGAGAACCTATCCCTAGGCCGAACAGCTACAAATGCGACCACACGACACATTATGATCATAAGACACACCCGACCCATACTCCAAGAGTATTTTTGTTTTGTTTTGTTTTTGGGTCACACCTGGCGATGCACAGGGGTTCCTCCTGGCTCTACACTCAGGAATTACCCCTGGCGGTGCTCAGAGGACCCTATGGGATGCTGGGAATCGAACCCGGATCGGCCGCGTGCAAGGCAAACACCCTCCCCGCTGTGCTACCGCTCCAGTCCGTTGGCACACTGTATGACTAAAACCCAACGGCAACAACCTTGTTAAAAAAAAAATCAATCATTAAATAGAATAAAACTATTGATGGCCTTTATAAATATCTCGCAGGGCTGCGGGAGGGCACCAGGCTGTTCCCATATTATTTTTATTTTGTTTTGTTTTCTTTTTGGGTCCCACCCGGCGATGCTCAGGGCTGACTCCTGGCTCTGCACTCAGGAATTATCCCTGGCGGTGCTCAGGGGACCCTATAGGAAGCTGGGAATCGAACCCGGGTCAGCCGCGTGCAAGGCAGACGCCCTCCCCGCTGTGCTATCGCTCCGGCCCTGTTCCCACATTATTTGTTCGTCCAGTTACTCTTCCATTTACAGAACAGACGAGACAGGAGCGTCCATCGAGGCCCGACTGCAAGGCCCTGATGTCATGAGACCCCAGGGGACACCTGGGGGCCACACTCAAGGGACCCACACGCCGACGCTGGGCTTGAACCCGACACCTGCTCTGAGCATGGATGGGGTGACCCAAATAAACAATGAGGGGGCTGGAGCGATAGCACAGCGGGGAGGGCGTTTGCCTTGCACGCGGCTGACCCGGGTTCGAATCCCAGCATCCCATAGGGTCCCCTGAGCACTGCCAGGAGTGATTCCTGAGTGCAGAGCCAGGAGTCAGCCCTGAGCATCGCCGGGTGGGACCCAAAAAGCAAAAAATAAATAAAGAAATAAATAAACGAATGAGGCACGAGCGTCTGGCGTGCCCGCAGCAGCTGCATCTGGGTGGCGTGGACCCACAGGGGCGCGGCGGGACGCTGGGGACACGGCGTGTGACGCGCACAGTCTGAATCCCACGGGCACGAGAGAATCTCCACTCGCGGAGAAGCCTGAGTCATCATCCTAATTCCAGCTCCCAGCTGAGGACGCCGTCTTCTCGCGGGGTTAGTTTAGGACGCCCGCGACTCGGCCCCCGCCCCCACACGCTCATCCGGGGCGTCCCTTAGGCCTCCCCGCACCCCAATAATAATCCCCCCTTTCGGGAGGGGGGGCACAGCACGCCAGGGTACACCCCCCCCTTGCAAAACAACTTCCGTCCTCCCAAACTTGGAAGACGGCGTCGGTGTGAATTGGAAAAAGATGAAAAGATCTTAGAAAAAAGAATTTGCTGGGGCTGGAGCAAGAGCACAGTGGGGAGGGTGTTTGCCTTGCACGCGGCCGACCCGGGTTCGATCCCCGGGATCCCATAGGGTCCCCTGAGCACCGCCAGGGGTAATTCCTGAGTGCAGAGCCAGGAGGAACCCCTGAGCATCGCCGGGTGGGACCCAAAAAGAAAAAAAAAACAGAAAATAAATTTGCTGGCTAGCTTGGCTCGGGTCTCCACTGGTGATTCTAGGGCTCCCAGGGAGACCCCCACCCCCACTCCCTGCTGCATATTCCCAAGGGCTCACAGGTGAAAATTAGACAAATGGGGGGGGGGCGCAGAGCAATAATATAGCAGGTAGGATGCTTGTCTTACACACGCGGCTGACCTGGGTTCGATCCCCAGCATCCCATAGGGTCCCCTGAGCACTGCCAGGAGTGATTCCTGAGTGCAGAGCCAGGAGTCAGCCCTGAGCATCGCCGGGTGGGACCCAAAAAGCAAAAATAAAATAAAATAAATAAAAATAAAATAAAAGATGGGATGGAACCAGAGCGACAGCACAGAGGGGAGGGCGTTGGCCTGGCACGTGGCTGACCCGGGTTCGATCCCTGGCATCCCATAGGGTCCCCTGAGCACCGCCAGGAGTGATTCCTGAGTGCAGAGCCAGCCAGAAGTAACTCCTGAGCATCGCTGGGTGTGACCCAAAAAGCAAAAACAGGAAAATTGTATAAACAGAGAGGGCACAGCCTTGGGGGTCCACTAGTAGGACAGGGTCGGGGGGGATGTAGAAAGGAGACAGGTGGGAAAGGCCGAGAGACCCCTTGCTTTGTGTGGCTTCAGGCAGGCCAGGATTTAGGGGGCTTCTCCTGCACCTCCTCAACTTCAAGCTCAGAAAGGGCCACAGGGGGGTGGGACTGGAGCGATAGCACAGCGGGGAGGGCGTTTGCCTGGTATGCGGCCGACCCGGGTTCGATCACCGGCATCCCATAGGGTCCCCCGAGCACCGCCAGGAGTGATCCCTGAGTGCAGAGCCAGGAGTCAGCCCTGAGCATCGCTGGGTGGGACCCAAAAAGCAAAAACCAAAACAAAACAAAAAAAGGGGTCGCGGGGGGAGCTGACCCCAGGGTCCCCCAGGATGGGAGAGCCCCTCGCCCTCACATCCGGCCCAGGAATGACCTTGAAGTGACCTTGAAGAGACAACTTGCTGACTTGCTGCTCATCTGAGAAGCCCTTTCTCCAACCCATATGGAACTGTCCTTCAGAGAGGCGGAGGCCAGGGGCCAGCCCGGGGCGCCAGGCCGGGGACAGACCCTTAGCACGGGGGTCTCTGCCGCTGGCAGGAGAGGGGCTGGCAAGGTCTCTGGGCTGCGTGATTGTTTTTTCCGAGTCCATCAATCAAAGCGCCTGGCTTCCTAGCGCCGAAAGAGAGGAAAGCGGCATTTCTCAAAATAGACCTTCAGGCCTGTAGCTCCTACCCCAGCCTGTCTTAGCTGGGGCTGGAAGCTTCCAGACAAAGCAGAACCCAGGGACCCAGGGAACGAGAAGTCGTTGACGCAGCTCAGTAGAGGACGATCTCGAAGGTGACCCAAGGGAAAGCTATGACGTCACCACCTCCTTCTCTGCTGCTCTGATTTGGGGGAACTGCCGGGAGGCCGAGAGACCCCACTGGGGACGCTGAGTCAGGGGGTTCAACCGTTCAATAGTTCAATGCGGGGCTGGAGCGATAGCACAGCGGGGAGGGTGTTTGCCTTGCACGCGGCCGACCCGGGTTCGATTCCCAGCATCCCGGATGGTTCCCTGAGCAGTGCCAGGAGTAATTCCTGAGTGCATGAGCCAGGAGTAACCCCTGAGCAATGCTGGGTGACCCAAAAAGAAAAAAAAAATAGTTCGATGCAAGGGCTTGGAGGATATGGAGACTCTTGGGTCTTGGGTGCGAAGGGTTCCTGGGGTCACCCCAGGATTCTGGGCCACACCCAGCAACGGTCAGAACCTTGGGGGACCATGAAGAGATGGAATCAGTCTCAGGTTGGGTGCATGGCTTGTGCACCAATTGCCATTTAATTCCTGGCCCTTCTTCTGTTTTTTCTTTTTTCTTTTTGGGTCACACCCAGCAATGCACAGGGCTTCCTCCTCATTCTGCACTCAGGAATTACTCCTGGCAGTGCTCGGGGGATCCTATGGGATGCTGGGGATCGAACCCCGGTCGGACACATGCAAGGCAAATGCCCTCCCCTCTGTGCTATCGCTCCAGCCCCTCTTCTGCTGTTTTTGATCTTTCCCTCACCATCAAATTTCAGACCCTGAAAGATACTGACGGTCAACCCGTTTGCCAGAGAGGTTCATTACGGAGTTCTTCCGGAAACTGTCGGGACCAGCATCAACCCCTTTGTCAAAAAAAACAAATAAATGACCAACAGGTGTAAGTCGAGGGTTAATAACGGCCGGGTTCACTAATGATCCTGCAAATGTGGATCCTGGTGCCAAAGGGGCCCCAAGTCCTTCACGTCACTGGAATAGCAGCCTTGAAAGACGCATACCCCCCCTGCACACACACCCCCCTTGGCCCCAGGCTTGTCCCTTCCACCTAACGACAGGTGCCACGGGTGTCCCAGCCATCTGTGAAGCAGGAGGGAAGGAGATGAAGGAGAAGGAGACGGAGAGCAAAAGGATAAAGCTAAGTAGACGCACTCCCCTCCCCACCCCCTCCCTCAGGCATGGCGCTGGGGGGCAGGGAGCTTGTGCCACCCCCCCCCAAACGAGGCACAGATGCCAGAGACATCAGGGGCGTCCTACTTGCTTGCGGCTTATGTTTGGAGAGGCCTGGCTGAGTGGACATCAGTGTGGGAGCCGGTACCAGCTGGACACGGTTTGGGGGAAGAATTCCAATCACAGCGGGGACGCACTGTCTCACTGGCGGAGACCCTGCGTGATGGGCTCCAACGAGTTATTTCTCTTGGACCAAAAACACTTCTATGCCTGGGGCTGGAGCGATAGCACAGCGGGTAGGGCATTTGCCTTGCACTCGGCTGACCTGGGTTCGAATCCCAGTATCCCATATGGTCCCCTGAGCACCGCCAGGGGTAATTCCTGAGTGCAGAGCCAGGAGTGACCCCTGTGCATCGCCAGGTGTGACCCAAAAAGCAAAAAAAAAAACAAACCAAAAAACAAAAAAACTCACTTCTGGACAGCATCACCCGACCCCCGACCCCCTCCTTGAAAAAAAGTCTCACTGCTACCTTGTTTCCCTGAAGTCTCCGCTCACAATTGCTTCTCTGCTTCCGGAAGGTCAAGGAGGATGAAAATGCATTGAACGGGGCGGCCGGAGCGATAGCACAGTGGGGAGGGCGTTTGCCTTGCACGCAGCAGACCTGGGTTCGATCCCCGGCATCCCCTAGGGTCCCCCGAGCACCGCCAGGAGTGATTCCTGAGTGCATGAGCCAGGAGTCAGCCCTGAGCATCGCTGGGTGTGACCCAAAAAGCAAAAAAAAAAAGAAAAAAAGAAAATGGATGAAGAATGGGGACCCGGGGGAGGGGGGAAATAAGACCTCTCAGCGGTCCAGAGCAGGGCCCCCCTGGGGGGTGGAGGGGGTCTTGAACTGTGGGACACGAGGGGGTGGCGTCTAAATCAGATTTAGCAGAAAGCAACAAAGCCTTCATGATGCCTCTGGAAGTAGGTCGCTCTGCATTCCCCTGCACTGGCATGAATAGCAATTGAGCAACGTCTAGAACATTCTATTTACCTTGCCAGAGAGGAAAAAAAGAAAAAAGAAGAAAAAAAAAAACAAACTCCCGGGTGGAGGAAGGAGGGAGTCAAGAGGCTCGATTTGAACCAGGGAGAGGAGCCGAGATTCAAATGGTTTCTGATTTGATCCCAAATGGTTTGCTTGTTCCTGCAGCCCACTGTTTCTCTGGATCCTTTCAAGCCTCTGCGAATGTGTGTATCCACATGATGCTCATTAAAGTCTCATTTGAAAAGGTTTGGGGTGGGGGGAGAGGGGGGAGGCCCCGGCTCTTAGGAGAAAGCAGGATGATCGGCGCTGCAGATGTGCAGTGAGAAAAGATTTTTAAATAGCGCCTCTTCTTCTTCACCGTCTCTCCCCCGCCTTCACCCTGCTGACCTGTGCAAATTGTCACCGCAGCGGCTGGCATCTGACAGCACGGGACCTGGGCAACGCCCGCCCCAGCGATCATATTTAAAAAGTCCGGAATGGTAAAAAATATGTATTTACGGATCATTTCCTACATGGGCGTGAGAAGAAGTCATTATCAAGTCCACCTCTGGGACATGGGATTCAGACTGGCAGTGGGGGGGGGGGTTGGGTCGGGGGGGTGGGTGGTCCTGGTGGGGATGGGGGGTGCAGGGGGACCCCCTTGCAGCGGGATGGTGCAGAAAAAAAGGTAGGGGAAAGGTCAGGGTGCAGCCGGGGGTGATTCCACCTCCTCACCTGGGTCTTTCCCGGACAAAGAGCCAAGAGGGATGGGAGGAACTTTCCCAGCTCAATTTCACAGGATTTTAGGTGAATTTCACAGACAGGGGAAATGAACAAGAAGGTGTTGGGTGTCTGGGATGGCTCCCCGTTCCCACGGGCCTAGGAAAAAATCAGCCTTCAATTTCCCAGAGCGTTTCCTACAAGTATCAATTTAGTTGCTACTAAAATTGGGGAGGGGGAACTTTTGCCTGGCACATGGCCACAGGTTTGATCCCCGCATCCCCTCTGGTGCCCCCAGTTCCGTTAGGAGTCAGCCCTGAGCACCGCCAGATATAAAAAAATAAAAAAGCTAAAGCAATAAATAAAAATAAACGAAACGGATGGGGTGCCTTTAAGGTGTCTTGGCGTAAAGGCTATAATTGTCAGTCATGATTTCAACTCCCTTCTCTCTGTCTTGTGAATCTCAGCTCCCAGATAACGAGAGGGAAGGCCTGGAAAATAATAATAATCCGGCACATCACGGCACTGGGAAACATCAGTAGAACATCGGCTTAATTTAAATTTGAGCTTTTTCATTTATTTTTATTTATTTATTTATTTGATTTTTTTTGGGTCACACCCGGAGATGCTCAGGGCTGACTCCTGACTCTTAGGAATTACTCCTAGGAGTGTGCTC
Organism: Sorex araneus; assembly: GCF_027595985.1. Lineage (NCBI taxonomy): Eukaryota > Metazoa > Chordata > Mammalia > Eulipotyphla > Soricidae > Sorex > Sorex araneus. The sequence goes on from NC_073313.1 coordinate 164,268,756, forward strand.
AGGGGGACCCTATGGGATGCCGGGGATAGAACCTGGGTCAGCCGTTCCCACTGTGCTATGGCTTTGGCTCAGAGCCAGGATTATTATTATTTTTTTGTGTGTGTGGTCACACCCGGCAACAGACAGGGGTTATTCCTGGCTCTGCACTCAGGAAACACTCCTGGCGGTGCTCAGGGGACCCTATGGGATGCTGGGAATCGAACCCAGGTCGGCCGCGTGCAAGGCAAACGCCCTCCCCGCTGTGCTGTCGCTCCGGCCCTGAAGATTTAAGCATGCTTCCTGGTTTCTGTTCCTGAAAACCCTTTCCACCCTGGGTGGAGGTCTCGAACCCCAACTACTCTCTCCAGCCCTAAACAAAACCAGGAAGTTTGCATTGACAGCCCCCGGGTTTGTGTGTGTGTGTGTGTGTGTTTGCATTGACAGCCCCCAGGTGTGTGTGTGTGTGTGTGTGCGTGTGTGTTTGTGTGTGTCTGTGAAGTTTTCATTGACGGCCCCGGGTGTGTGTGTGTGTGTGTGTGTGTGTTTGCACTGACAGCCCCCTGGTGTGTGTGTGTGTGTGTGTGTGTGAAGTTTTCATTGACAGCCCCCCGGGTGTGTGTGTGTGTGTGTGTGTGTGTGTGTGTTTGCATTGACAGCCCTCAGGTGTGTGTGTGTGTGAAGTTTTCATTGACAGCCCCGGGTGTGTGTGTGTGTGTGTGTGTGTGAAGTTTTCATTGACTGCCCTGGGGGTGTGTGTGTGTGTATGTGTGTGAAGTTTTCATTGACTGCCCTGGGTGTGTGTGTGTGTGTATGTGTGTGTGTGTTTGCACTGACAGCCCCCTGGTGTGTGTGTGTGTGTGTTTGCATTGACAGCCCTCAGGTGTGTGTGTGTGTGAAGTTTTCATTGACAGCCCCGGGTGTGTGTGTGTGTGTGTGTGTGTGTGTGTGTGTGTGTGAAGTTTTCATTGACTGCCCTGGGTGTGTGTGTGTGTGTATGTGTGTGAAGTTTTCATTGACTGCCCTGGGTGTGTGTGTGTGTGTATGTGTGTGTGTGTTTGCACTGACAGCCCCCTGGTGTGTGTGTGTGTGTGAAGTTTTCATTGACAGCCCCGGGTGTGTGTGTGTGTGTGTGTGTGTGTGTGTGAAGTTTTCATTGATAGCCCCGGGTGTGTGTGTGTGTGTGTGTGTGAAGTTTTCATTGACTGCCCCGGGTGTGTGTGTGTGTGTGTGTGTGTGTGTGTGTGTTTGCACTGACAGCCCCCTGGTGTGTGTGTGTGAAGTTTTCATTGACAGCCCCGGGTGTGTGTGTGTGTGAAGTTTTCGTTGACAGCCCTGGGTGTGTGTTTGTGTGTGTGTGTGTGCGTGGGGGGCGGGGCGAACAGAGAGAGACTTTGCCCGTTGCTGATTGCCAGGGTGACTTCGGAAGGGAGAGGCTGTCTCTCGTGTGTGTGTGTGTGTGTGTGTGTGTGTGTGTGTGTGTCGAATAGAGAGACTTTGCCCGTTGCTGAGTGCCAGGGTGACTGCGGAGGGAGAGGCTCTCTCTCGCCTGGGGGACCCGCGCTGATGTCATCCGCAGTGAACGGGAGCTGAAGGGGCTCCACGAAGCCTCCTTCATTATCCTGTCTGGGGCGAGTGACTCGGGGCTGGAGTCCGGGCCCGCGGGGGGATGGGTGGAGGCAGCCCGGGCTCAGTCTTTCCAGAATGGAGGCTGCCCATCAGCCTCTCCGGGACTCAAGAAAATGGAAGCCAATTACGTCTGCAGGTGTGCGCCTCTGTCACGGGCCTGATGGATCTGTGCTCATAGAAGTCACGGAAGGTTCTGGAACGGGGAGTGCACATGGGTGGGGGTGGGGAACTGAGCAGCTCTGGCCCAGGTGACCTCC
>NC_073313.1:164271117-164302219 GCF_027595985.1 Sorex araneus
GGGGAAAGAGGGGGAGAGAGGGGGAGGAGAAAGAGGGAGAGAGAGAGAGAGAGAGGGGGAAAGAGGGGGAGAGAGGGGGATAGGGAGAAAGAAAGAGGGAGAGGGAGAGAGATGGAGAGAGAGGAGGGGGGGAGGAAGGGGAGAGAGGGAGAGAGGGAGAGAGGGTGGGGAAGAGAGAGATTGCTCAGATTAGATGCCCCCAGAACTGTGTGTTTTCAAAGTTCTAGAAATTTCTTTGCCATTCACATTTGCATATGCAAGATGAGCTTCAGGCTAGCACCTGGCCGCCCTGGTCCCCTAGGGGTGCGTGTGCATCTGCGGGGTCTCCAACCCCCCCTCCAACCACCCCCCCCCAAGTACATAATAACACAGCCTGCTTAATTACAGAAGAAAACGGTTTGCCGGCTCACCGACATTAATAACCCGCAATAATGAGAAGGGAAATAAAAAACCAAAATCCACCCCCCCCACCCCCAACTCCCCAAAGCCGAGCTCATGACAACTCAACTCGGGGTTTGATCAGATATTCTGCTTCTACAGGGAAGTTGGTTTGAGAACGGGGAGAATTGGAGTCAGAAGGGGAGGGAAAAAAAAATAATCTGGCTGGTGTATTAGCTTCTTTCTCCCCATGCCACCAAATGGACCTCAATCTGCAACGGCTTTGGAAATCAGATCCGCAGTGCTCCAACGCGGGCAACTTAACTCTCGATGCTAATTTGTCTGCACCTGCAAGCCACAGAGAATCTGGCAGGGCCGACCTCTCTGATCCAGGAAGGAGAGGCAAGACAGGGAGTGAGGAAATGAAACCAGGACACAATCGTATTAAGGGGAGGCAGTTTGGACCCGGATTGAGACCGGGTAGAGTGGGTGTAATGTTTGAGTGGAATCTCTGAGGTGAGATGCCCTGGGCGAGCCTGGAGAGAAAGGACGGGGTGGGGCGGGGAGGGGAGGGGGAGTTGCCTGGCACGCGGCCCGACCCAGGTTCGATCCCCTGCATCCCATAGGGTCCCCTGAGCACCGGCAGGAGTGATTCCTGAGTGCAGAGCCAGGAGTCAGCCCTGAGCATCGCCAGGTGGGACCCAAAAAGAAAAAAAAGAAAAAATAATTTTAATAAATGGATCTGAGGGGCTGGAGCGATAGCACAGCGGGGGAGGGTGTTTGCCTTGCACGCGGCCGACCCAGGTTCGATCCCCGGCATCCCCTAGGGGTCCCCCCGAGCACCGCCAGGAGTGATCCCTGAGTGCAGAGCCGGGAGTCAGCCCTGAGCATCGCTGGGTGGGACCCAAAAGCAAAACAAAAACAAAACCAGCGCCACAAACCCATAAAGATTTGGGGGCAGTTGCACCTTTTCCCACCTGCCCTGCCTTCCCCCCGCAGTCATTTTACACGCTCTTTTGTTTTGCTTCTTGGTTTTTTGGGGTCCCACCTGGTGAGAGAGAGGGAGAGAGGAGAGAGGAGAGAGAGGGAGAGGGAGAGAGAGAGAGAGGGAGAGGGGGGGAAGAAAGGGAGATAGTGAGGGAGAGAGAGGAAGTCGGAGAGAAGAGAGGGAGAGAGGAGAGAGAAAGGGAGAGGAAGAGAGAGGGAGAGGGAGAAAGAGAGGGAGAGGGAGAGAGAGAGAAAGAGAAGAGAGAGGAGAGAGGAGGGAGAGGGAGAAAGAGAGGGAGAGGGAGAGAGAGGGAGAGAGGAGAGAGAGGAGGGAGAGGGAGAGGGAGAAAGAGAGGGAGAGGGAGAGAGAGCGAGGGAGAGGAGAGAGAGGAGAGAGGGAGAGGGAAACAGGGAGAGGGAGAGAGGGAGAGAGGGGGAAGAAAGGGAGATAGTGAGGGAGAGAGGGAGTGGGAGAGGAGAGAGAGGAAAGAAAGAAAGGGAGAGGAGAGAGGGAGAAAGAAAGCAATAGGGTACGAGAGAAGAGAAGGAGGGAAGGAGAGGAAAGGGGGAGAGAGAGAGGGAAGAAAGGGAGATAGTGAGGGAGAGAGAGGGCTTTTTGGGTCCCACCCGGCGATGCTCAGGGGTTACTCCTAGCTCTGCACTCAGGAATCACTCCTGGCGGTGCTCGGAGGACCCTATGGGATGCCGGGGATCGAACCCGGGTCGGCCGAGTGCCAGGCCAACGCCCTCCCTGCTGTGCTACGGCTCCAGCCCCCCGCCACTTCTCCCTGATGGTTTCACACCCACATCCCTTCCCACCTCCCACCTGCAGCTGGCTCGGGGCTCTGGTCCCGGTGGAAAAGACGCCCCAGTTCCCGTTACACCCAAGACAAAGAGGAGGAAATTCAATTTCTCTTTTGTCAGCCGTCCAGTGCTCATTAGCCTGGACTCCCGCGGCCCCCGGGGTGAGGGGCCAGCACCCAGGTCCTTGACTGCGCTGCCGACTTTATTACATTTGCACTCCGCGGCAAGATGGTGTCTGCTTTTATAGCTGCAGAAATAGGTTGAGTGACCTGGTGACAGTAAGTGGCCACAGATCTGTAGACGCTTGTGTTTTTTTTTTTTTTTCCTTATGACGGGAGGCCGGGGCCAAGTGCTTGAGGATGTCTGCAAAGACGAAATGCATTGGTCAGCGGCCAGGGGGTGAGGGACTGGCCATCCGGAGGTGGCTAAGTCGGGAATCCTGAGGGACCCTGAGATTCCCCACAATTCCGGGAGAACGATTATTTAAAAAAAAAAATAATTGAACGCGGGGCTGCAGCGAGAGCACAGCGGGGAGGGCGTTTAGCCTTGCACGCGGCCGACCGGGGTTCGATTCCCAGCATCCCATAGGGTCCCCTGAGCACCGCCAGGGGTGATTCCTGAGTGCAGAGCCAGGAGGAACCCCTGAGCATCGCCGGGTGTGACCCAAAAAGCAGAAAAATAAATAAATAAATAAATAATTGAACGTTATATAGACACTGCGGGAAAGGAATTAAGTCCAAAGCGTTTTTCACGAGAAGTTTCCCTCTCAGATACCAGAACCCACTGAGAGGAGACCAGAGCGACAGCACAGCGGGGAGGGCATTTGCCTTGTACGTGGACGACCCGGGTACGATCCCCGGCATCCCATAGGGTCCCCCGAGCACCGCCAGGAGTGATTCCTGAGTGCAGAGCCAGGAGTCAGCCCTGAGCATCGCCGGGTGGGACCCAAAAAGCCCTCTTTCTCCCTCACTATCTCCCTTTCTTTCCCTTTCTCTCTCCCCCTTTCCTCTCCTTCCCTCCTCTTCTCCCGAAACCCTCTCCCTTTCTTTCTCCCTCTCTCCCTTTCTCCCTCTCCTCTCTCCCTCTCCCTCTCTCTCCCTCTCTCTCCTTCTCCCTCTCTCTCCTTCTCCCTCTCTCTCCCTCTCTCTCTCCCTCTCCCTTTCTCTCCTTCTCTCTCTCCGAGCACCGCCAGGAGTGATTCCTGAGTGCAGAGCCAGGAGTAACCCCTGAACATCGCCGGGTGAGACCCAAAAACAAAAACAAAAAAAAAACTCTGGGCGTTAGTCCGACTCGGGGCTGGTGAGGGTCTCATCTCGGGTGATGCGTTGGCACACGCCGGGTGTTCTGTTGGCGTGGTTTCTTTTCTTCTCTTTTTGGGTCCCACCCTGCGATGCTCAGGGATGACTCCTGGCTCTGCACTTAGGAAGCACTCCTGACGGTGCTCAGGGGACAATATGGGATGCTGGGAATCGAACCCGGGTCAGCCGTGTGCAAGGCAAACGCCCTCCCCGCTGTGCTATCGCTCCAGCCCCCTGTATTTTAAGTTTTTAAAAAATATTTTAGGTTTTGGGCCCCACCTGGCGATGCTCAGGGCTGATTCCTGGCTCTGCACTCAGGAATTACTCCTGGTGGTGCTCGGGGGACCCTAGGGGATGCCGGGGATCGAACCCGGGCCGGCCGCGTGCCAGGCCAACGCCCTCACCGCTGTGCTATCTATCACTCCGGCCCTTCTGTTGATGAGATTTCAAAGCCGGGTCCCGGGGCCTTTGCTGGTCCCCATGGAAAGGACTAGAAAGTAGCATTTGTTCTCAAACCTTTTGAAAGCAAACCTCTTCCTCCCTAACGGAGAAGATTCCAGAACTTGGCCATCGTCAGGGACCAGCACCCACACCAAGTTCCACCTCTCCAGCGAGCTGCCGGGCACCAAGAGACGCAGGGACACGCAGGAACCGCGAGGTGTCCCGACCTTGCTTGCTCCCACGGGAAATGCAACTCGCAGGGCCCTCTCGGCTCCCGGCAGGGGGCTTTCAAGACTGTCCTGTCTTGGGGCTGGAGCGATAGCACAGCGGGGAGGGCGTTTAGCCTTGCACACGGCCGACCCGGGTTCAATTCCCAGCATCCCATAGGGTCCCCCGAGCACCGCCAGGAGTAATTCCTGAGTGCATGAGCCAGGAGGTACCCCTGTGCATCGCCGGGTGGGACCCAAAAAGAAAAAAAAAAAAAAGACTGGCCTGTCTTGAGCTCGGTGTGTTTGGGGGCCAGCGGGGACCAGGATGCTGACCAGCCCAGGGCTCGGCCCGCCAGATGTTTAATTCTGTCTGTTCAGCAAGTCAGCGCGGATGGATGCCCGGGACGGAACAGAGCGCCTCGAGCGACCTCGAGATCTCCTCTCTGGCCCCTCCCCCTTGCTGACTGCCTGGCTTACAAGACAAACGGGCCAACCTTTCCCACCGGTGGCCGTCCATCAACACCCCCAGGACGCCGACGTATAACCCGAGGTTGCGTCGAGGGGAAATGTGCAGAAAAGAGACACCTTGGCGGATTCCCGCTCAATCCGGCCGGCGGCATTTGGGGGGGGCGGTCCTAAGGAGTGCCACCCCCCCACCCGTCTGGCCAGGCCAGCTCAACCCTGGTTTTGTTTTGGTTTTTTCTTTTTGGGTCCCACCCGGCGATGCTCAGGGCTGACTCCTGGCTCTGCACTCAGGAATCACTCCTGGCGGTGTTCGGGGGACCCTATGGGATGCTGAGAATCGAACCCGGGTCGGCCGCGTGCAAGGCAAACGCCCTCCCCGCTGTGCTATCGCTCCAGCCCCAAGAACAGCTCAACTCTGCAACTGACTTTCTGCTGCCCTGAAGGTGCCACCTTTATGTGCAATTTGCTAGGGGTTTGGTCTGTCTTGGAGAAAGGGGCCGTGTTCAGCGCATGGTCACTTTTCAACTCTGAGTCCCGGGGTAGGGGGTCACCCAGAGTTCCAGGTGGACGTGGAGGTGCCCGTAAGGTGCTCCTGGCATCTCATCTTCTTTCTTTTCTTTTCCTTTTTTTTTTCTTTCTTTCTTTCTTTCTTTTTTTTTTTTTTTTGCAGTCAGACCCAGAGAGCTGAAGCGACTGCACAGCGAGGAGGGCGTTGGCCCTGCATGCAGCCGACCCAGGTTCGATTCCTCTGATTCCTCCGCCCCTCTCAGAGAGCCCGGCAAGCTACCGAGAGGATCCCGCCCGCACGGCAGAGCCTGGCAAGCTCCCTGTGGCGTCTTCGAGATGCCAAACACAGTCACAACAAGTCTCACCGTGGAGACGTTACTGGCGCCCGCTCGAACAAATCGATGAGCAACGAGATGACAGTGCTCCAGTGCTACTAGGGCTTAGTGACCAGTGCTTGTCACACGACGGGAGCTAAGCGTCCGGGGTCAGAGTCAGGATAGGTCACCCACCTCCCCAAGTGCCCCTTATACTGAGAAGGACAGTGGGCACGTGAGCTGGCAAATTGCTCCGTGGGTTCTTTCCAGCCACTGCCGTTCTGTGTCCCCCAAGGCAGAGCAGACGTGACCCCAGAGCCAGGCCCTGACCTCACCCTTGGGGAGAAGGGGACCTCACCCATCACTTCCTGCTCCGAGGGGCACACATACCACCAAGCGGTGGTCCCTGAGTGTTCCGGTCCGAGGGGCCCAGGGGTGCTAGAGGGAACTGAAATCTCTTGTTGATGTGTGGCTCATGCACGCACCATCAGCCGGATGCAGTGATAAGAGGCGCAGGGTGGGAAGGGAGGGGAGAGGAAGGGAAAGGAGGGGAAGGGGGAGGGACAGATGCACCCCCCCTTCCCAGAAACAGGCGGGTTAACATACATCCACGAATCTACCCACTGCAAGGGAAGAAGAAGAACAAAGTTGATGCTGAAACTTTGCAGGGCTGAAAGGTTGCAGGGCTGGAGCGATAGCACAGCAAGGAGGGCATTGGCCTTGCACGCGGCCGACCCGTGTTCGATTCCCAGCATCCCCTAGGGTCCCCCGAGCACCGCCAGGAGTGATCCCTGAATGCAGAGCCAGGAGTCAGCCCTGAGCATCGCCGGGTGTGAACCAAAAAGGAAAAAAACAAAGAAAGATGGGAAAACCAACTTTGCATAAATATGCATCTGGAATAGACCCTCCCCCCAACCCTGCAAGGAAAAAAACTACCTGTTTCCAGCAACCAGAACTGACCCCCCCCCAAATCTAAGTGTCGACTTGGCCAGCTCTCTGGACACACAGCAAGGCCGCCTCCTCCCGGAGCAACCATCCTTCTATTAACACTACAAACGCTTCATTAACCTCGGAGGGTGTGATGTGCTGTTGACTCCTCTCAGAGGAAAGTGAATGAAAGCCTGGAATTATTTTCCTAGGGCTGTTATTAGCTGCCTCTGGTGGCGGCCCGGCCCGGTGAGGATTCTGACTCCCCCCCCAACCCACCCCCAATTTTGTTCGGTCGGAATCAGCCCCTCTCTGCAATCTCTCAAGCGTCTTCCTATTGGAGCCATTGTTTTTTTTTTTTTCCGCCTCCCAAACAAATATTCTCTTTGTTACTTCCGCGGAACTTATGATTATGATAAGTGTATCTTTCTCAAGGGGAGCGAATTCATATGTCATAAAATTCTCCCTGATGGTTGTACAATCTGTGTCTTTGGGTTTTGCGTTGTTTTCTGTTTTTTTTCTTTTTTTTTTTATAATTACAGTTGGAGAACCGTTACTTCTGACTGATTCTAGAACATTCTCACATTCTCAACCCAGCTCTAAAAATTCGGCTCCCAAATACTGATTTCTTTCTCTCTTCCTCTCTCCTTGGACAACCACTAATTTCGTTTTTGTTTCCCCAGATTTGCCCATTGTGGGCAGCCCAGACACACAGACACAGATGCAAAAGTTTTTTTCTTCCGTGTCTGCTGTCTTTCCGTCAGTGTTATATTTTTTCAGACACATTCACGGTTTTACAAGTATCAATATTTCATCTTTATGGCCAAAGAGAGTCATGTGGCAGGGATGGGGAACACATTGATCATTTTCACATCAGTTGATAGATGCTAGGACTATTTTCACTCTTTTGATATTATGGGTAATGTTGCTATAACCTCTCATGGGCAACTATTTGTGCAGACAAATGTTTTTTAAGTCTCTTGAGAATATATCCTTAAGCAGATTGGCTGGGTCCCTCCATAGTGCTTAGAGATTGTTTTGTTTTGCTTTGTTTTTGTTTGTTTTTTTTTTTTTTTTTGCTTTTTGGGTCCCACTCGGCGATGCTCAGGGGTTACTCCTGGCTCTGCACTCAGGAATTACTCCTGGCGGTGCTCAGGGGACCCTATGGGATGCTGGGAATCGAACCCGGGTTGGCCACGTGCAAGGCAAACGCCCTACCCGCTGTGCTATCACTCCAGTCTCTCTCTCTCTCTCTCTCTCTCTCTCTCTCTCTCTCTCTCTCTCTCTCTCTCTCTCTCTTGCTCTCGCTCTCTCTTGCTTTTTGGGTCACACCCAGCGATGCTCAGGGGTTCCTCCTGACTCTGCACTCAAAGGAATGACTCCTGGCGGTGCTCAGGGGATGCCGGGGATCGAACCCGGGTGAGCTGCATGGAAGGCAAACACCCCCTCCACTGTGCTATTGCTCCGGCCCCTCTCTTTCTTTTTGAATGAGAGAATTTTCACTTTTGTGTGCTTTGGGGCCACACCCAGCACACTCCCGGCTCTGTACTCATGAATCACTTCCGGCGGACTCTGGGTACCAAGTGGGATGCCAGGGATCAAACCCAGGTCAGACACGTGCAAGGCCAACACCCTCCTCACTGGACTATTGCTCTCATTCCAAACATGTCAAATTCCTCCCCATATAATCGCAACCATTTCTGCTCCCCCCAGAAATGTCTGAGGGCTCTGATTTCTTCGCGCTTTTGCCAGTATTTACTAATCCTAGCCATGAACAAAAACTCCAGGGGCTGGAGCGATAGCACAGCGGGGAGGGCGTTTGCCTTGCACGCGGCCGACCCAAGTTCAATTCCCAACATCCCATAGGGCCCCCTGAGCACCACCAGGGGTCATTCCTGAGTGCAGAGCCAGGAGGAACCCCTGTGCATCTCCAGGTGTGACCCCAAAAAGCCAAAACAAAAAAAAAGAAAGAAAACTCCAATACCATTCTTTGTTGTTTTGGTGGGTTTTTTTTTTTTTTGCTTTTTTTTGTGGGGGGAGGTCACTCCCGGCAATGCACCGGGGTTCCTCCTGGCTCTGCACTCAGGAATTACTCCTGGCAGTGCTTGGGGGACCCTACGGGATGCTGGGGATCGAACCCGGGTCAGCCACATGCAAGGTAAATGCCCTCCCAGCTGGAATGGGGTTCCAATCCCTCCAATCCCGTTCTTTGGTAGAGGCCGAACACCCACTACCAGTTTTCTAAGACGACTATTTCCGCCTTGCTGCTCTTGGCGCCCATGTCAGGAGTAAACTGTGTCATCTGAGGATGCGTGTCTAGATTTTCCACCCTATTCTGCTTTGTAAGTCTGCCCTGACATCAGTCCCTCCCTGTCTGAACTGCTGCAGCTTTGGAGACAAACTTGACTGTGGCACTCAACAAGGGTCTTCTTCCAGATCACCTAGAAAACTGAGCTCAAAAGTGGGCCAAACGTCTAAGTGGACGCAAAGGAAACGGGGTGCTAGCCTGAGCGACTTCCCGCTTCTTCGTGAAGCTCTGACGTGACCCCCCAGGTATAAACGCAAAGCGAATAAACAGGACTTGGCCAAAATAGTAAAGTCCCATGCTTAAAAGAACAAGCGGGGTGGGCTGGAGCGATAGCACAGCAGGGAGGGCGTTTGTCTTGCATGCGGCAGACCCGGGTTCGATTCCCAGCATCCCCTGAGCACCGCCAAGGGTAACTCCTGAGTGCAGAGCCAGGAGTAACCCCTGTGCATCGCCGGGTGTGACGCCGCCCCCCCCCCAAAAAAAAAAAAACAAGCAAAAAGATGAAGATACAGCTCAGAGAATGGGAGGGAATATTTCAACTTGTTTCCGATAACAGGATTTTGAAATAAAAGGCTGAAGAAGTCTTCCCCTTCGCCAATCAAAAGCCAAAGAAGATGCACACCCTTTTCTCCTGGAAGGGAACACAACATGACGCTCACCAGAACCATGCCACTGGGCTCCGCACCAGGCTGTTTCACTCAGGGCGCCCCACACGGGGGCGGGTGAGACCCCTCCTCACCCCAAGGGACCCAGCCCCGGCAGCCGAAAACCTCCAGAACCCAACCGCTGCCCTGCTTACAGCCGCTCTCCACTCGCTCAGGCCGAGCATCACCCATAAGTGAATATATTCCTGGATTGCGTGGCCACATTTGTGGTCACATGATACTTCAAACCACACACCCAACCCCTACTCCGAAATAACCGCACCACACTTGATAGGGGTCAAAGTAGGAGAAAACCTATCTTGGAGGGAAATATACAGTTTTACAGAAATATATACATATATACGTACACATTTAAAAATCACATATGGGGGGCTGGAGATATAGCACAGCGGGTAGGGCATTTGCCTTGCACTCGGCCGACCTGGGTTCGATCCCTGGCATCCCATAGGGTCCCCCAAGCACTGCCAAGAGTAATTCCTGAGTACAAAAGCTAGGATTAACCCCTGTGCATCGCTGGGTGTGACCCAAAAAGCAAAAAAATAAATAAATAAAAATAAAAATCACATATGTATTTATATATATATTTATAAATATAAGCACATATATTTATATATATATAAAAGCACACAAGGCTCAACCTTTAACAGCATGTTAGTAATCTCTTATACAAGGGCTTAATGGCCCCTGATGAAATACAACAATCTCCACACCCTTTCCTCTAAGGATTCTTTTTAGTAGCATTTTCAGTGGTTTTTCATTAACTGTAGCACTGTCGTCCTGTTGTTCATCAATTTGCTCGAGCGGGCACCAGTCACGTCTCCATGGTGAGACTTGTTGTGACTGTGTTTGGCACATCAAATACGTCACAGGGAGCTGGCCAAGTTCTGCCGTGCAGGTGGGATCCTCTCAGTAGCTTGCAGGGCTCTCCAAGAGGGACAAAGGAATCAAACCCGGGTTGGCCTTGTGCAAGGCAAACGCCCTACCCGCCATGCTATCACTCCAGTCCATACAAAATATACTATTTTGGTTCTGCTTTGGGCCAGGGGTTGGGATTCGGGATGGAAATATCTGAAATATTTCCATTTTCTTTGCATCCATTTAGACATTCGGTGGGAAGGATTGGTATCATGGTGGGGGGATTGGTATTTGAATATTAAATGTAATATAAATATTGTGAACTACTTTATAAAATTTTTTAAATTACCAAAAAAAAAAAAGTCAAAGACTGCCAAAAACAGAGTAGAATTTTGAACCGTTCTTTCTTCACAGAAGACTCGGAGCTGGCCAATACGCAGGTGAAGCGGAAATCAGATGCATGAGCTATTACAAAATGCTAGATTATGAGGGTGACAGCAAATCTCTCGAGAAATGCCATGTCACCAGTACTAAGACGGCTAGGATCAGACGAAAAGGCCTGAGAAGGTAGAACCTGGTCACCTCTGTTTACTGGCACATCCTGGGTCCCAGCAACGGGGCCCTGGTGATCTTTTTGGGAAGAGCCACAAAGCAAGAGCAGGGATGAATAGTAGAAGAGAAAACCCTCTCATGGGTCAATTCTGCCAGGACTCATCTTACACCGAAGCGCACAAGGATGGCTGAAAAATGACGTAGGGGGCAGATTTCATCAGAAGATGAAAGGAAAATCAATGGCGAGGAGAGATTTTAATCATTTCCCGTAGATAAATGACTCTAATCGAGTTTTGTTTTTCGGGGGCTCAATTCTTTTCTGAATTGTAGGTGAGAGGACTCGCATCTCAGTGCTGCCTGCGGTTCAGGGGACTTTCTGAATTTTATTGCAGGTTTTTTTTTCTCTTTTTGGGTCACACCTGGCAACGCACAGGGGTTCCTCCTGGATCTGCACTCAGGAATTACTCCTGGCGGTGCTCGGGGGACCCTATGGGATGCTGGGATTCGAACCCGGGTTGGTCGTGTGCAAAGCAAACGCCCTCCCCGCTGTGCTATTGCTCCAGCCCCCTAAAGGTTTTTAAATTGGGGATGGCGGTACAATTTGGGGGTGGCTGTCTCCCTCCCACACCTGAAACTTAATGTGGGTGTCCAAGCAAGCTGATCTGGTAGAGATGCCCTTGTCTGAAGTTTCAGGAACTTTCTGGAAATTTCTACCATCCTCATCGGCCTCAGGGGACCAAGGCTGTGTCCACTGGAGCTCAACCACCATGTTTTCTCTTGAGATGGAGACGGAAATGACCTCACTTAACAGCGCACCTAACAAGCAATACAAAATAAATTATTTAGGTGTTTTTTTTTTCTTTTTGGGTCACACCCGGCAATACTCAGGGGTTCCTCCTGGCTCTGCACTCAGGAATTACTCCTGGCGATGCTCAGGGGACCCTATGGGATGCTGGGAATCGAACCCCGGTCGGCCGCGTGCAAGGCAAACGCCCTCCCCGCTGTGCTATGGCTCCAGCCCCACAAAATAAATTATTTAGAGACAGGCTTTTCGGGGAGGGATGGTAATATTTGAAATAATGGTGGTGGGAAGGTGTAATAGTGGTGAGATTGGCATTGGAATATTGAATGCAATAACTCACTGTGAAGAGCTTTATAAAAATAAAATAAAAATTTAAAAAAACACTCAGGGGCCGGAGTTATAGTACAGCGGGGAGGGAGTTGGCCTTGTATGCCACCGACCTGGGTTCAATATGGTCCCAGCATCCCCTAGGGTCTCCCCATGCACCGCCAGGAGTGATTCCTGAGCACAGAGCCAGGAGCAACCCCTGAGCATTGCTGTGTGTGACCCCCTAAAAGCCAAAATAAATAAATAAATGTCATCCCATTGCTCATCAATTGGCTCGAGCAGGCACCAGTCACGTCTCCATGGTGAGACTTGTTGTGACTTTTTGGCATCTCGAATACGCCACGGGGAGCTTGCCAGGCTCTGCCGTGCGGGCAAGATACTCTCGGCAGCTTGCCAGGCTCTCCGAGAGGAGCGGAGGAATCGAACCCGATCAGCCACGTACAAGGCAAATGCCCTCCCCGCTGTGCTATCGCTCCAGCCCAACTCTTCATGTGGTTTGTAGAAGATTCTTCCTCTCCACAGTGCTCACACCCATTCCCGCCAGCGGAGAAAAGCTCCAAGTCTCTCTGTCTTTGCCCTTGGTCAGAATTTTCTATTTGTGTGTGTGTGTGTGTGCGCGGGCGTGCACTCATATATTTGCATGCATAGCTCCTAATTACTGAGAGATTCCTGCCATCTCTATCAAAATCCCAATGGCCTTTGTTTTAAGGCAGGGGGCTCCCAAGCAGTGCTCAGAGAGTACAGAGGCCAGTCTTGGTCATGCTCAGTCAAAGGGGTTCAATGGTCAGACCCCGAAATGCTGATGATAGAACTCAAGGACTTGTATATACAAGATATAAGACATGCGTCCCCCGCATCCCTGAGATATCACTACACTGTCACTATATCACTGTCGTCCCGTTGTTCATCGATGTGTTTGAGCGGGCACCAGTCACATCTCCACGGTGAGACTTGTTGTGACTGTGTTTGGCATCTCGAAGACGCCACGGGGAGCTTGCCAGGCTCTGCCGTGCGGGCGGGATCCTCTCGGTAGCTTGCCGGGCTCTGCAAGAGGGGAGGAGGAATCGAACCCGGGTCAGTCGCATGCAAGGCAAAGGCTGTGCTATGGCTCCAGCCCTCTCCAACCATGAATGGCATTATTTTGCAAAAATGTGCAGGTGGTGCTAAAATACATGTTGGGGGCTAGAGCAGTAGTACAACAAGGAGGGCGCTTGCCTTGCACGCAGCCAACCCACGTTCGATCCCTGGCATCCCATAGTGTCCCCCGAGTACCACTAGGAGTGATTCCTGAGTGTTCCTGAGTGCAGAGCCAGGAGTCACCCCTGAGCATTGCCTAGTGTGGCCCTAAAATAAAAATTAAAAAATCTACACCATTTCTGGGGCTGGAGCCATAGCACAGCGGGGAGGGCGTTTGCCTTGCACGCAGCCGACCCGGGTCCGATTCCCAGCATCCCATAGGGTACCCTGAGCACCGCCAGGAGTAATTCCTGAGTGCATGAGCCAAGAGTAACCCCTGTGCATCGTCGGGTGTGACCCAAAAGAAAAAAAAATCTACACCATTAAAATTCACAGGGAATCACCAAGAATCCTGATGAGTCAAAAGATTCTGTAGCTAACAGCAGGAGCTATGTGTCTTTGACACTCTTTACTTGATGTAACCTTGGAGAGGGAACTTGGCAGTCACTTAGATGCACAAATCCCAGACATCTGAAGCCGGCCTCGACCCCCAAAGCCCAGACGGTAAATCTTAAAAAAAAAAAAACTAGTTAGCACAAGACACATAAATGGTCTCCAGCCCTCTTGGTTCCTCTTGCCAACATTCAGTTCTGCCCATTTGTTTTTCTAGGCAACCCCCATCTGCAAATGCAAGAGGCTCTGGGGCTTGAGCTATCCTGTGGGGTTCGAGGCCACTTACCCATCCAGGGGTCCTGGGCATTCAGGTGGCACCGGGGATAGAACCCAAGAGGTTCTGGGGCTGGAGCAATAGCACAGCAGGGAGGGCGTTTGCCTTGCACGCAGGCGACCCGGGTTCGATTCCCAGCATCCCATAGGGTCCCCTGAGCACCGTCAGGAGTGATTCCTGAGTGCAGAGCCAGGAGGAACCTCTGAGCATCGCTGGGTGGGACCCCCCCCCCCCAAATAAAGCACAAAGCGGAGATTGTTGGGGCTGGAGTGATAGCACAGCGGGGAGGGCGTTGGCGTTGCACGCAGCCAACCCGGGTTCGATTCCCAGCATCCCATAGGGTCCCCTGAGCACTGCCAGGGGTGATTCCTGAGTGCAGAGCCAGGAGTAACCCCTGTGCATCGCCAGGTGTGACCCAAAAAAAAATGCGATTGGTTCGGGGGAAATTCCCATTAAGCATTTCTTTTTTCCCCGAACTGCCCAAACCTGTCCTTCACCTGTTTCCTTCCAGAAATTTCTCCACTACAGATTGACCCTGACAGCGCAGCTCTGGGTACGGTCTCTGGGGTGCGAATCTGGTTTCCGTCCTCACCGCCACCTTTCCCCAACGACCACCGGTAAGGAGGTGCACGACGCAGGCACTGAATCTCTGCACAATTTCCTCGTCTCCGAGGAAATCGATACCAAATCAAGGGGTTGCCGCAGGCTGAGTTAAAAGAGCGCGACATTGTGTACGTGGCAGCCTCTTGAGGGAGCGGGTCCTCCTGATTATCTCCGGCTTCGCAGGAACCTCGGGACCTGTGACCCGGGTCCATCTCAGTCTCTCAATGCCCATAAGAACAAGAATCCGGGGGGCAGAGCCCACCACGGGGAAGGCACAAAGGCCAAGGAAGAAACCAGGAGCAGTGCTACGATCCCGCCTCGGAGAGGAAATGCAAGAGAAAGCAGAAAAGAGTGATTTGTGCCGACCTCGCTTTGGTTTGTTATCTGGGGCTTGAGCTGTCCTGCGGGGTTCAAGGCCACTTACCCATCCAGGGGTCCTGGGCATTCAGGTGGCACCGGGGATCGAACCGAAGCCTCCGGCATGCCTCCCTTTGCGTCTATCCTCTCCCCAGCCCTGAGAAAATCCTCCTCTAAGGTCCAGAGCCATAGCCCAGCGGGAAGGGCATTTGCCTTGCACGCAGCCGACCCAGGTCCGATTCCCAGCATCCCATAGGGTCCCCCGAGCATCGCCAGGAGTGATTCCTGAGTGCAGAGTCGGGAGTCAGCCCTGAGCATCGCAGGGTGGGACCCAAAAAAAGCAAAAATAAAAAAAATTAAAAAACAAAAACAGATCTCCAACTATAATCTCCCATGATAAATGAAGTTCCTTCCCTGTCTCCCTCTGCCCCGGGATGAAGGTGACTAGAAGGTTCTCTAAGGGAAACAGGGCTGTCTCCAGCCAGTAGATAGGATCAGGGACTTGTGTTACATCTGGTTCAAGACCCAGCACCACGTAGGGTGCCCTGAACACCACCAGGGGGCGCTCCTGAGCACAGAGACAGGAGGCCCCCAGGTTCTCACCCAACCCCCTGCACCTAAAGAAAAAAATAGAGAAAGAGCACTAGCACAGCAGGTAGGGCATTTGCCTTGCATGTGGCCGACCCGGGTTCGATTCCTCTGTCCCTCTCGGAGAGCCCGGCAAGATACCGAGAGGATCCCGCCCACACAGCAGAGGCTGGCAAGCTCCCCATGGCATATTCGAGATGCCAAACACAGTCACAACAAGTCTCACCATGGAGACGTGACTGGTACCCGCTTGAGAAAATCGATGAAGAACGGGACGACAGTGATACAGTGCTATCTATCTATCTATCTATCTATCTATCTATCTATCTATCTATCTATCTATCTATTAAATATATATACTTATATTTTATATAAGTATATAAATATATATACTTATATTTTATATGACCTCCATCGATGGTCAAGAATCAGGGACGCTGGGGCTGGAGTAATAGCACAGCGGGTAGGGCATTTGCCTTGCACGTGGCGGACCCGGGTTCGATTCCCAGCATCCCATATGGTCCCCCGAGCACCACCAGGAGTAATTCCTGAGTGCAGAGCCAGGAGTAACCCCTGAGCATTGCCGGGTGTGACCCAAAAAGAAAAAAAAAAAAGAATCAGGGACGCTGTCTCGTTTGCCAAGTCATCAAAGACCAGATGGGGCGGACACGTAATGCGATTCAGAGACGACCGCTGGACTAGAGCTGTGACCAACTGGATTCCACGGGACGTCAAAAGACCGCGTGGCCGCCCACCAACTAGATGGTCAGACTTCTTCGTCAAATCCCTGAATGAACGATTTGAGGCTCTTCCTGTTCCTGGAGCGAGCAGATATCATTGGGCTACACTAGCTCGCAACAGGGACAAATGGCGACGTTACTGGCGCCCGCTCGAGCAAATCGAAGATCAACGGGACGACAGGTGATATAAATACATAAATCTATGGGAAATAAAGGCGAGATGCCTTCAAATCTCTGGGGCTTCCTGGCCCAATATCACTCCCACTTTTTTTCAATGCCCTGCTCTGAGATTTAAAGTCCAGCGGTTCATGAATGAGCCGGATCACCTTCTATTAGTGTGAAATGAGCCTGTAAGTGCACTCTGGGCAGCAAATCAAAACCGCTGCTCTGCGTTACCCCTCTCTGGAGGGTTCTCTCTCTTAAAGGGCCAGCTGCCCTTTCATCAAAGACCATTTTTTCCCTATGAATAATACAGAGCCTGCTGGAGGTGGGGCAGAGACGATCCATTCCCATTTAGGAAGACCAATTCTCAACACACTGGCTCTACGCTCTCGGCCCGCTATAATTAAAAATTAAACAAGGCGGCACTTGGCAGAGGCAACGCTGAAGTTGATTTTTATGAACTTTCTCTTTTTTTTGCTCCGAAAAACGTTCCTCTTAGAGGGTTTTTAATATAATTATATTCCAGGGAAAACAGGCAGGCAAAAGTGAATCAATCAACACAGTTTCTTTTTTTCTAAAGTCCGGATATGGAGATATACTACACAAGATGTTTTTAAAAATCGAGGCTAATGTTTTCTACGGGCTGGAGAGATTGCACAGCGGGGAGGGTGTTTGCCTTGCATGCGGCTGACCCGGGTTCGATTCCTCCTCCCCTCTTGCAGAGCCCGGCAAGCTACCGAGAGGATCCCGCCCGCACGGCAGAGCCTGGCAAGCTCCCCGTGGCGTCTTCGAGATGCCAAACACAGTCACAACAAGTCTCACCGTGGAGACGTGACTGGCGCCCGCTCGAACAAATTGATGAGCAATGGGATGACAGTGACAGTGACAGTGACAGGGGACTATTCCATTTCTTCTTTTTATCTAACAGGCAATGGATTTGTCTATTCTCTCCTTTTCCCTTGCTAAATAAAGATCCATCTCTGAGGCCAGAGAGACAATGCAGGAGGTCGTAGGTGTTTGCCTAAGGTGTGACAACCCCTAGTTCAATCCCTAGCATGGCACCTGGCCCCCCTGAGCACTGCCAGGAGAGATCCCTGAGCACAGAGCCAGGAGCAGACAGAATCTGAGCTCCACCAACTGTGACCCCAAAGCTCAATATACAGAAATTCAGTGGGGCTGGAGCAATAGCACAGCGGGGAGGGCGTTTGCCTTGCACGTGGCCAACCCAGGTTCGATTCCCAACATCCCATAGGGTCCCCCGAGCACCGCCAGGAGTGATTCCTGAGTGCAGAGCCAGGAGTCAGCCCTGTGCATCGCCAGGTGTGACCCAAAAAGAAACAAACAAAAAAGTCCAGGGGGCTGGAGCAATAGCACAGCGGGGAGGGCGTTTGCCTTGCACACGGCCGACCCGGGTTCGATTCCCAGCATCCCATAGGGTCCCCGGAGCACCGCCAGGAGTAATTCCTGAGTGCAGAGCCAGGAGTCACCCCTGTGCATTGCCGGGTGTGACCCAAAAAGCAATAAATAAATAAATAAATAAATAAATAAAATGAAATAAAGAAATTCAGTGAGTTCGTGAAACAAGAAGTCCCAAGCTCCAAGAAACGCCCACGGAGATGTAAAAGGATTCGTGGGGTTGGCCTAAATCCGCAGACAAGAAGACTGTCATCATGTTCATGTAAGTAAGTCCACAAACCTGGTCCCGCTGGTGACGCCTAAAAAAACCATCCTGGAGGCTGGGGCGATAACACAGAGGGGAGGGCATTTGCCTTGCCCGAGGCCAAACTCGGGTCCGATCCCCAGCATCCCCTAGGGTCCCCTGAGCACTGCCAGGGGTAATTCCTGAGTGCAGAGCCAGGAGTCAGCCCTGAGCATCGCCAGGTGTGACCCAAAACGCCAATAAATAAATAAATAAATAAATAAATAAATAAATAAATAAATAAATAAAAATATAAAATAAAAAATAAAATAAAAATCCATCCTGCATTGGCTGCAAAGAAATCTCTGCGTTGCTCTGGGCAGAGCCGTAATTGCTAAGGACTCGTGTCACGGGATCTGCAAAGCTGGAAAGATTCTGAAGGACCCTAGATCCCTCCGTCCATCAGCGGTCCAGCAGACAGAGGCCCGGGATTGTGTCCAAGACAAAACTAGCAAAGTAGCGGGCAGCCTAGTTCCCATCCACGTCCCTAATTCCAGTTCCCACACGAGTCCCACCTGCAGCAATTAACATCAATCTTTTCGTATTCATCAGCACTGTCATCACTGTCATCCCGTTGCTCATCGATTTGCTCGAGCGGGCGCCAGTCACGTCTCCATGGTGAGACTTGTGGTGACTGTGTTTGGCATCTCGAAGACGCCACGGGGAGCTTGCCAGGCTCTGCCGTGCGGGCGGGATCCTCTCGGTAGCTTGCCGGGCTCCCCGAAAGGGGCAGAGGAATTGAACCCGGGTCGGCTGTGTGCAAGGCAAATGCCCTCCCCGCTGTGCTATCGCTCCATCCTGTTAGTACTCAAGAGACTTAAAAATTAACTTTTGGACAACAGGAAAGAAATTCCATTGGAGTTACAGGGGCTTGAGATCAGCTAGCTGGTATTTGCCGTTGTTTTAAGGCAGAAACATCTATGATTTTCCATCTCTCTCTCTCTCTCTCTCTCTCTCTCTCTCTCTCTCTCTCTCTCTCTCTCTGCATTTAAGGAGAAAAAGAAAATCTATGTATGGGACTAAAATAAATAGCCACCGGCAATTAAATATCATTCATTAAAACATTTAAAGCAAGTAGCACTGTCATCCCGTTGTTCATCGATTGGCTTGAGTGGGTACCAGTAACATCTCCATGGTGAGATTTCTTGTGACTGTGTTTGGCATCGAATACGCCACGGGGAGCTTGCCAGGCTCTGCCGTGCGGGCGGGATCCTCTTGGTAGCTTGCTGGGCTCTCCGAGAGGGGCGAGGAATCGAACCCGGGTTGGCCTAGTGCAAAGCAAATGCCCTCCCCGCTGTGCTATCGCTCCAGCCCTTAAAGCAAGGAGTGCCTACTAATCTGTTTCCAGAGCAGAACAAGAGGATAAAGATAGCTTGGAAATTGCATGCACATTGCATTTTTTTTTCCAACTGATATGTGAAATCCCCTGCTGGCCAATTGTTTTAAGTGGCCTTTTATTGTGTCATAAAAATGAGCAAGGGAAGACTTTTGGGTTCAGAGTAAGAAGGGTTCCTCATTGGAAAACGCTTTGCCTCTCCCGCCCTGCCCCCGAAATCTCCAAGATGAGAGGAAATCACTTATAATTACCTAAGGACAACTAAGGTTACTGAATTTGGGCCATCTGAGCCTCAATCACAAGTGACCATAGGTGACAGCTTGGAGAAGGTGTTTTTTTGTGTTTTTTTGTTTTTTTGAGGTTTTTTTTGCTTTTTGGGTCACACCCGGCGATGCACAGGGGTCACTCCTGGCTCTGCACTCAGGAATTACCCCTGGCGGTGCTCAGGGGACCCTATGGGATGCTGGGAATTGAACCTGGATCAACCGTGTGCAAGGCAAACGCCCTCCCTGCTGTGCTATTGCTCCAGCCCCTCTGTGTTTTTTTTTTTCTTTCAGGAGTAGAACAATGTGAAGTTTGGTGCCGGGGTCTTATCCCAATGTCACCACCGAGATGACCTTGGCAGTTAAAAAAAGCAAAGACAGTGCTCAGAAGAAGGACTTGGAAGCCCTAAAGCCCTTCCAGCCCCGCTAAGCCGGAAATCTCACTCGTAGGTAATAGACCGAAATAAGACGCATTTAGAGAGGAATCAAGATGTGCCCAAGGATGCAACCTGGTCCAAAATAGCCCCGGACTGGAAACTGCCCAAATGGCTGTCAATAGCCGGGTGGATCAATACTGATCTCCTCACACGATGGATCACCGATCAGCGGTTACAATGACTGAACCACCCGGACACCCCCAGGACACACAACTGAGAGAGAGAGAGAGAGAGAGAGAGAGAGAGAGAGAGAGAGAGAGCAGGGGTGCGGGGATGTGGGGGAAGAAGCTCTGTATACACCAATCTGTACGGTACGATTCTTCAGTCGGGATGGGAGATGCGTGCCGAAAGGAGATAATGGACCCAACATGATAGCCTCTCAGTGTCTGTGTTGCAAGCCATAACGCCCAAAAGGAGAGAGAGAGTATGGGGAAAATTGTCTGCCATGGAGGCAGGGGGTGGGTGGGAAAGGGGGGTATACTGGGGATATTGGTGGTGGGGAATGTGCACTGGTGAAGGGATGGGTGTTTGATCTGTAAGGACAGACCACAGGAATCTATTTGGCTTTCTTAAGACTCTTTTTACAGGAGCCGGCATTGTAGAATAACTTGTCTATGTGTCCCTGAGCAAGGAATTTGGATACAGGCACCCTGGGTCGCAAGAAGGGTGGTGGTCAGACCAGATCACAAGACCCATATCACACGACCCATATCACAGGACCCAGGACTGCCCCTAGAACTGGGACATTCCTGAGTATTGGCACGAATGCTGATCTCTAAAGCCATAGGCTAAGGAGTGATGTCCTTTTAAATGGATTGGTTAAGAAAGTTTGCAATATTACAAATCTATTAGCTCTGAAAGGCACGGGCTCTGCTGTAATGGCCGGGGAAGGCCTATATAAGATCTCCTTTGGGGCCAGAGCGATAGCACAGCGGGAGGGCGTTTGCCTTGCATGTGGCCGACCCGGGTTCAATCCCCGGCATACCATATGGTCCCCCAAGCACTGCCAGGAGTAATTCCTGAGTGCAAAGCCAGGAGTAACCCCTGAGCATAGCTGGGTGTGACCCAAAAAGCTAAAAAACAAAACAAAACAAAACAAAAAAGATCTCCTTTGGAGAAGCTAGGGGTCTTGCCCAACCTGCTGGACCTGCGTGTCCGCGTAGGCGGCTGGACCCTGGCTAGCCAGTCTTACAATCAACCCTGCTTGCTGTTTGCAGTCTCTGGAGTCTCTTTGCCCTTATAGGGAGATTTCGATCCGCGCCCTAACAGATCATTGTGAGATTGTAACCCAGACATGAAAGCTTCTAACTCTCTATATGATTCTAAAGCAGAAATGAGATCAAGAGTGGGAGCGATAGCCCAGCGGGGAGGACGTTGGCCTGGCACGCTGCCGACCTGAGTTGGATCCCCGGCATCCCCTAGGGTCCCCTGAGCACCGCCAGGAGGGATCCCTGAGTGCAGAGCCGGGAGTCAGCCCTGAGCATCCCCAGGTGGAACCCAAAAACAACAACAACAACAAAATAAAAGGAAACAAGATGAGAAAAAGAAAAGTGATCAATTGGTTAGCATTTCCCGTGGGGGTGAGTGTCTGCAAGGAACAGGAAGAATAGTTAGAGTGGCGGGAACAAATGCGTGTGTGGGGAGGGGTCCAGCAGGTTTGGGATATTGCCTGTCTGGGGGCTGGACATCCAGCATTGCTCAAAGGCTGGTCCTGGCTCTGGCGGGGAGTGGGGGGGTGGCTGAGATGGAAGCAGCCTCTGCAGGGAGATCAGGACTGCCCCCTCTCCCCACCCCCCCACCCCCCCACCCCCACCCCCCCCCCCACCCCTGCCCTTGCGCCCACCCACTCTTCCTGGCTTTGGAAGCCAGATACAGATGCCCTGGAGGGGTCCCATTGGTATGCAGAGACCCAGCATCCCCTCCCTTTTCTTCCTACCCCCAGGCAAAACAAGGTCTCAGTTTGCAGGGACTAAAAATGGACTCATTAGGATAATGAGCCCTTTCAGCCTGTCACTGCACCCTGATGGGTTGAGGGGAACAGCCAAGTATCCTGGTGAGCAAGGGGAACTGCACACTTCAGAGCCGTGCAAGGGGAAACTGCACACTTCAGAGCGGCGCCTAGAGGCGCTCAGGCTAATTGGTGTTCAGTCCTTGAGGCCCATTGAGGGGGAACACAGGGGAATGGGGGTTGGAGGAGGAGGATGAACTTTTCCTAGGGCCTGAAATGAGTCCTTCCAGGGCTCCGGGGGTTTATAGCATCCTATGCCCTTGCTTCAAGGATGCTCAGGCTGGCAGTGCTGACCTCAGTTTGCTGGAAGAGAAAACCAGCTCCAAGAGAAGAAAGCACAAAAGACCAGTTTTTCTGCTTCCATATTTTGGGGGTGCGTCCATATTTGACTCATCCGGGCTCTTTGCCTATCACAGAGGTTTTGGTTCTGCCCTGCCCTCGGTCACGGCTAACCAGACCAGAGAACCCTGGCACTCTGGCGACCCCAGCCAGGTCTCCTGAGTTATTCGGTTTACACACACACACACACACACACACACACACACACACACACACACACACACACACACACACACATATTTTATGCTGCCCCAAAGCTTCTGTCCCTCTCAGAGAGCCCGGCAAGCTACCAAGAGTATTCTGCCTGCACGGCAGAGCCTGGCAAGCTCCCCGTGGCTTACTCGATATGCCAAAAACAGTCACAAATGACGGTCCTCATTCCCCTAGTCCTGAAAGAGCCCCCAGTACGCCATCGGGCTACACTAGCACGCGACAGGGACGGATGGAGACGTTACTGGCACCCGCTCGAGCAAATTGCTGAACACAATGGGATGATGGTGGTACAGAGACAGTGATGGGGAAGGGGATTAGAAGCTACCCCCAGTGGTGCTCAGGGGCTATTTCTGGCTCTGTGCTCAGGAGTGACCCTTGGCGGTGCTCAGGGGACCCGACACAGTGCCAGGGATGGAATCTAAATGCAAAACAAGCACCTTCCGGGGCTGGAGCCATAGCAAAGCGGGTAGGGCATTTGCCTTGCACGTGCTGACCCGGGTTCGATTCCCAGCATCCCATGTGGTCCCCCAAAGCACTGCCAGGAGTAATTCCTGAGTGCAGAGCCAGGAGGAACCCCTGAGCATCGCCGGGTGTGACCCAAAAAGCAAAACAAACAAACAAACAAAAAAACAAGCGCCTTCCCTGTCGTATCCCTCGGACCCCAGTTTCAGCGAGTCTTTATTCCCCTCCTGAGAAAAACGGCTTGAAAAATATGACTGTGCATTCTTTCCCTTTTAATTACCGTCCTCAGAAGGTTTGACTTTTAAAAAAAAGTGAAATTACTGCAGAATTAAAAAAAAACAACTAAGTCCTTAATAATTTATTCATAACGCCATTAAGACGGAAGCGTGCTTTATCAGGTTAGCCTGTGAGCATGTGACGCGGTGGCTGGTGACTGAGACACTTTATTTACATTCCCCACGTGTGTGCGCCAAACATAAGGCATCTCAGCATCAACAAACGATCTCAATAATTCATAAGGATGGTTCGCCGGGTGGAAATCTTTTTGTTTTTTGCTTTTTGGGTCCCACCCGGCGATGCTCAGGGCTGACTCCTGGCTCTGCACTCCTGGAGGTGCTCGGGGGACCCTATGGGATGCTGGGAATCGAACCCGGGTCGGCCTCGTGCAAGGCCAACGCCCTCCCCGCTGTGCTATCACTCCAGCCCTGCCCGGTGGGGTGCAAGCCCTCGGAGGCAGGGAGGGGGTTCTTCTAACTGCCCAGGCTTGAGGGTCAGGCAGGTAGAGTTTGAGACTTTCCCCTGGTCACTGGCGGAGGGGGGGGCGGGAGGGGGTTGAGTGAGATGGAAGCAGCTCAAAGTCTTGGGGTGAGGGCTCCCCAGGGCCCTCCCTGCCTCCCTTAATGTCCCCTTTCTATTTATTTATTTATTTTTGCTTTTTTGGTCACACCCAGTGATGCTCAGGGCTGACTCCTGGCTCTGCACTCAGGAATCACTCCTGGAGGTGCTCGGGGGACCCTATGGGATGCTGGGATTCGAACCCGGGTCGGCTGCGTGCAAGGCAAACGCCCTCCCCGCTGTGCTATAGCCCCAGCCCCTATTTATTTTTTATGTAATTGAATCACCATGAGCTACAGTTACAAGCTTTCATGGTTTGAGTTTCAATCACAAAATGATCAAACCCCCATCCCTCCACCAGGGCACATTCCCCACCACCCATGTCCCCAGTATCTCACCCTTCCCCATCCTACCCCTGCCTTCATGGCAGACAATCTCCCCCATACTCTCTCTTCTTTTGGGCATGATAATTTGCAATACAGACACCGAGAGGCCGTCACGTTGGGTCCTTTGTCTACTCTCAGCACACATCTCCCATCCCGAGCATCCCTCCAACCATCCCTGACACAGTGACTCCTTCTCCATCCCAACCGCCTTCTCCCCCGCGCACTCATGAGACCGGCTGCCAACTCTGGTCTGTCCCCTTTCTTTAAGCACCTGTTTGAAGGGGATGACTTTGGAGCCAGGAGGCAGGCAGTCCCCGTGCACCCTTGAGCGCTCAGCTCCTCAGGATTGATTCCAGAACTATCCTTTCCTCACGGCCGGAGGATTAGGAGATCCCCCTCAGCCAGCCGGAAGAGAGAAGCAAGAGGATTCAATAATAGGCTTGAACGGGACTTTGGCTCCTACCTCATGCTTCCCCCAGCAACTCGGTTGTAATTACTTTTGGAGTCGCAGAGAAAGCTCCTGAAATATCTTCCCATCTCCGGGGCTCAATGGAGCCTTAAAGGGGGTTTTGGTTCTTCCTCAAGGACAGTGCATGCTGGGGGAAACGGAGGCTGAGCTTGGATTTCCTGCCCCAGAGTTATAAAGCCAGAGAGAAGGGCAACCCCTGGGAAGTAACGTGAGAAAGGAGAAAGCCGGGTGCAAGAGAGGTCAGGGTCGCGGGGTCCATCTTGTCCACCCTCGGCTCTGCATAGGGTCCCCAAGCCCTGCCAGGACTTACAACCATTATAGACGCTGGCACTGGCCCGAGGCATGGCTCATGCTCAGAGCTGGACACTGGCCTTCTTGCTGGGGTCTCTTATTTTATTTTATTTTATTTTATTTTATTTTGCTCTTTGGGTCACACCCGGCAATGCACAAGTGGAACTCCTGGTTTTTGCACTCAGGAATCACTCCTGGCGGTGTTCAGGGGACCCTATGGGATACTGGGAGTCGAACCCGGGTCAGCCCCGTGCAAGGCCAACACCCTCCCCGCTGTGCTATTGTTCCAGCCCCCAATGTGCTTTCTTACTTTGGGGCGTTCGGTCCTTTTGCTGTGAGGCAGATACACAACTCCTGAAATCCGCTGTTGGAATCATTGCTAGGGACCCCCGTGGCGTGGGGCCGCATGCTATGAATTCACGTCTTCACCACCATTTGGGATGTCTCCCCATTCCTAATAGAGCCCCAAAACCAGAGGTTTCCCAATTTACTTGGTTATCTGCCATCCTTTCCAGAAAAATTTAACGTTGCTGGGTATCAGGTGAAAAATCTCCCTTTTTTCTTCCTTCATCTTCTTTTTTTTTTGGGGGGGGGGCTGTTTGGGTCACACCTGGTAATGCTCAGGGGTTCCTCCTGGCTCTGCACTCAGAATCACTCCTTGTGGTGTTCAGGGGACCCTGTGGGATGCCGAGGATTGAACCCGGGTCGGCCACATGCAAGGCAAACGCCCTTTCTACTATCCTAGCACCCGGGTCCAAATCAACCTTCTTTAAACCAAAAAACTGAGACTGCTGAAGAATTTTCAGAACTTTCCCCTGTGGGCATGCGCTCTCTCTCTCTCTCTCTCTCTCTCTCTCTCTCTCTCTCTCTCTCACGTGCGCGCGCACGCGCATGTGCGCTCCTTTTTGAAAGCTGAGTAATATTCCACTGCAGAGCAGCTACATTTTGTTCATCTATCTACCTGCCACCTAAGGGAGGCCAGGGCGCCTCAGCCTCTGGGCATCATGACAAATGAGTGGTGTCACTGCAGACGAGACAATAAACAGTAGCTGTCTGGAAGGGAGGGGAGAGGTAGCAAGTTTGGGGCATGAGAATTCTGGGGCTGGGGAGACACAGAAACGCTCCGATTTATTAACTACACTCATTTGTGGGAGACAAAATAACATGAGACGGACACCCAAGGACAGTAGAGACAAGGGTCAGGAATGTTGCCCCATGGTTGGCAGCCTGCCTCATGAGCTGGGGGAGAAGGCAGCTGGGATGGAGAAGGGGTCACTGTGTCAGGGATGGTTGGAGGGATGCTCGGGATGGGAGATGTGTGCTGAGAGTAGATAAAGGACCCAACGTAACGGCCTCTCGGTGTCTGTATTGCAAACCATGATGCCCCAAAGTAGAGAGAGAGTGTGGGGTAGATTGTCTGCCATGGAGGCAGGGGGAGGGCAGGATGGGGGGATACTGGGGACATGGGTGGTGGGGACAGGTGTTTGATCATTGTATGACTGAAACTCAAACTTGAAAGCTTTGGAACTGCATCTCACGGTGATTCGATTTTTAAAAATGCTCCTATTCATTAGAGGTGATATGGGAGGCTTTGAGGCGCAATCTGGCGGCCCTGGCTTCTGGTTAAAGATATTCAGATGCCACAGAAGCTCCCAGGACTGTCCCCTGGGGGTTGAGGCAGCGCTCAGAGTGGAAGTTGGAGCTTGGACGGCAACGGAGGGGGAGGGGGAAGAGGAGGAGGAGGAGGAGGAGGAGACGGCTCAGGACGGAGTCCTGGGCTCCCTGGAATAAAGAGATGCACGACACCCCCTCCCCAGCCTTCTCGCCCGTCTCCTCCCCTCTCCCCAAGGTCCCATCACCTCGGTAAACACATAAAATGGAAAATAGAGAGAATCAATATTCAGGGAATTAGGCAGGAGGAGTTTTGAAATAGGGTGAGCTGCCTTGAAATGTCTCCACTGGTGGCTTCGCGGAAAAACGGGTCGTAAACCTATGACCCCTGTGTGTGTTAGTCCAAGGGGAAAAAAAGGGGATATAAATATTTACAAGGAAAGGGGTCTGTAAAAATCACCGACGTAAAGTTGGTGACAAGCTCTTAAAAGATGCGGCAGATACAACTGATGAAAATTTGTAATTGGGTTTAAGATCGAGCTCTCTCTCTCTCTCTGTGTCTCTGTGTCTCTCTCTCTGTGTCTCTCTGTCTCTCTCTCTCTCTGTGTCTCTCTGTCTCTGTCTCTGTCTCTCTCTGTCTCTGTCTCTGTCTCTGTCTCTGTCTCTGTCTCTCTCTCTCTCTCTCTCTGTCTCTCTCTCTCTCTCTCTCTCTCTCTCTCTCTCTCTCTCTCGTGTGTGAATGCACACACAATCCCAACAGACAACATCATCGCTGTGGCTATTGGGATGCGTCCTGGTGCTATTTCCCAGCTATTTCCTTCCCTATAGGGGCTGGAGCGATAGCACAGCGGGGAGGGCGTTTGCCTTGCACGCGGCCAACCCGGGTTCGAATCCCAGCATCCCATAGGGTCCCCCGAGCACCGCCAGGGGTGATTCCTGAGTGCAGAGCCAGGAGTCAGCCCTGAGCATCGCCGGGTGTGACCCAAAAAGAAAAAACAAATTCCTTTCCTATAACTTAGCATCTTTATCCAGGGGTGCCATCCATAGACAAACAAAAATTGGGAGCCACCTATCTTCTGCTACGGTTCTAACGGCCAATCCACAGAGCGCTATACATATACAAGACCGAGACCAGTCCACAGGTAGAGAGGGGGCGAAGATCACTCCAGAAACCATCCATCAAAATCACTGTAGCTTAAAATACAAAGAAGGGCTGGAGAGATAGTACAATGGGTATCGCGCTTGCCTTGCACGCGGCCAACTTGGATTGGATCCCCAACATCCCATATGGTCCCCTCCCCTGCCCCGGGCACTGCTAGGGATAATTCAGTAACCCCTGAGCATCGCTGGGTATGAACCCCTCAGACCCCCTCAAAGAAAAGTAAACAAAATTATGGACGACACAAGGGCTACGGGTGGGTTTCAAAACTCTGGCACTGGAAATCAGACAACACTAGATGTGAATTCAGAGTTCACAGAAAATCCTCCGACACACACAAACAGACTCACACACATACGCTGACAACATGCACACAGGTTTATACACATACCCAAACACACACTCACACAAGCGTACACAAAACACAAACACAAAACACACACCAACACACACTCACACGAAAACACACACACTTAGACATATACTCACATAATATATACACTCACAAACTACTTACACACTCACCAAATACTTACAGAGGGGTGTGGAGTGATAGAACAGTGGGGAGGGCATTTGCCTTGCACACGGCCGACCTGGGTTCAATCCCTGGCATGGCATATGTTCCCCTGAGCACCACCAGGAGTGATTCCTGAGCACAGAGCCAGGAGTAAACTCTGAGCATCACCGGGTGTGCCCCCCAAAACAAAAAATAAGTAAATAAATAGCACTGTAGCACTGTCGTCCCGCTGTTCATCGACTGGCTCGAGCGGGCGCCAGTCACGTCTCCACGGTGAGACTTGTTGTGACTGTGTTTGGCATCTCAAAGACGCCACGGGGAGCTTGTCAGGCTCTGCTGTGCGGGCGGGATCCTCTCGGGAGCCTGCCAGGCTCTCCGAGAGGGGCGGAGGAATCGAACTCGGATCGGCCGCGTGCAAGGCAAATGCCCTCTCCGCTGTGCTATCGCTCCAGCCAGAAGTATGGGTAAAAAACGTTGTTAAGAGAAATTCTACCAGGTTAGAATTTTAATGCTTTGGGCTGATAACCACACGCTACCCCCCGCCCCACACCCCAAGCAAGGCCCAGAGAGAGAGGTTAGGGGGATTGGGGCACTTCCCTGGCGCGTGGCTGTCCTGGGTTGATCCCTGACATCCCATTTGGTCCCCTCAGTGCTTCCCGAACTAGTCGAGCATTCCTGGATGTGGTGTGAATTCGCGCCAAATTTAAATTCGATTAAATCAGTGATACACAGCCACTGACGACAGAGATAGAACACCCAGGGGAGGTGACATTTAAAGTTCCCTTATGAGGGGCTGGAGTGATAGCACAGCGGGGAGGGTGTTTGCCTTGCACGCGGCTGACCAGGGTTCGAATCCCAGCATCCCATAGGGTCCCCTGAGCACCGCCAGGGGTAATTCCTGAGCCAGGAGTGACCCCTGTGCATCGCTGGGGATAACTCAAAAAGAAAAAAAAAGTTAAATTTCCCTTATGAAAGCGAGCCCGAAAAATCACGGTGTCTCTTACCCCGCTGTGGGGACATGTGACGTTAGCTGGATTCAAAAGTGACCAGTGAGGGGCTGGAGCGATAGCACAGCGGGTAGGGCGTTTGCCTTGCACGAGGCCGATCCAGGTTCGATTCCCAGCATCCTATATGGTCCCCTGAGCACCGCCAGAGGTGATTCCTGAGTGCAGAGCCAGGAGGAACCCCTGTGCAGAGCCAGGAGGAACCCCTGTGCATCGCCAGGTGTGACCCAAAAAGCAAAAAAAAAAAAAAAAAAGTGACGAGTGAGTTCAAGCAAACAACAACAACAAAAAATACCTTTGACTATCATGCCCATACTCTCCTGTGACCTCTTCCAGGAATGTTCCGGAGACAAGCTTCCGAATGTCCATTTTCAGGAAAAACACATTAGAAGCCCCCACCTCCACCCCAGAAATTTATTTTATTTATTAGGAGGGGGATTTGTTTGCTTGGGGGTCCCACCCGGCGATGCTCAGGGGTTTTTACTCCTGGCTCTGCACTCAGGAATCACTCCTGGCAGTGCTCGGGGGACCCTATGGGATGCTGGGAATCGAACCCGGGTCGGCCACATGCAAGGCCAATGCCCTCCCCGCCGTGCTGTGGCCCCAGCGCCCATGATCTTGGTCTTGGCGTTCAGCTGGTGTTACCTTGGGATGCGCCTCATACTCGAACCCGTCTCCTCTCCTCCTTTCGCACCAACTTGGTTTAAATACAGGATCCCCGATGGCCCTAGTGCTGACACTTTGTTCCCCTCCCCCCCCCCCCCGTGGCACCCCGCCCCCAACCCACAAAGGCTGGCACGGGGGACTCTCAGACACACCCAAGCAGGCGCTGTCTCCCGCCCAGGGCCGCTCCATTGGCAGCGAAACGGAGCAGCAGGAGCAGAGACAGTGAAACTGCCTGCGCGAAGAAGGGGAGGCAAGTGTTTAGATAGAGACCCAGAGAGGAATGGGCCCCAGGGGACACGGCCAGGACACAGGGGAGGGAGGAGGGGCTCCCCTCAACACACACACACACACATACACACACAGACACACATACACACACAGACACACATATACATGCACACATACACACATATACATACACATACACACATACACACATACACGCACAGACACACACACATACATACACATACACACATACATACACATACATACATTTACACACATATACACATACATACACACATGCACACATTTACACATTTACACACATACACACATATACACACATACACACATTTACACACATACACACATTTACACACATACACACATATACACACATACACACATTTACACACATACACACATATACACACATACACACATACACACATATACACATACACACATATACACACATACACACATATACACACATACACACATTTACACATATACACACATACACACATATACACATACACACAAACACACATACATATACACACATATACACACATCACACACACATATACACATATACACACATCACACATACGCACATACACACATATACACACATACAACCATATACACATATACACACATACACACATATACACATACATATACATATACACACATATACACACATCACAATCACACATACACACATGCACACACATACACACATGCACACATACACACATATACACATATACACACATACACACATATATACACACATGCACACACATACACACACGTACACACATACACACATACATACGCATACACACATGATGATCCGGGGACCCCCCATGGATCCCGGCAGCCCCCCAACACTCTGGCAGTGGAAACCTGAGCCCACCAGGGCAGCCGGGGGAGACTGGGCTGGGGGCTGCACTGTCCCCTCGGCCCCCCCCGCCCCCCA